>NW_024037453.1:0-31092 GCF_015832195.1 Motacilla alba alba
CCATGGGCGCTCTCAAAGCAGCGCGAGTTGGCACAGGTGGCAGCTTGTCCCTGGGCAGCATCTTGATATTCGTGGAAATCCAGCAGGCTGCCTGCCCTTAAGGACCGAGGGCCTACCTGGCACTGCAAATGCTTCTGCCCGGAGAAACAAAACTCAGCACCCCAGGTTCATGGTCTCAGTTTGCAGAGCTCCATGGGCACTCTCAAGCAGCGCGAGTTGGCGCAGGTGGCAGCTTGTCCCTGGGCAGCATCTTGATATTCGTGGAAATCTTCCTGCCAGCCTGCCCCTAAGGAACAAGGACCTACCTGGTACTGAGAGAGGCTTCTGCCCGGGAAAACAAAACCCACAACCCTACGTTCCTGGTCTCAGTTTGCAGAGCTCCGTGGGCACCCTCAAAGCAGCGCGAGTTGGCACAGGTGGCAGCTTGTCCCTGGGCAGCATCTTGATATTCGTGGAAATCCAGGAGGCAGCCGGCCCTGATGTTCCGAGAGCCTACCTGGTACTTCAAATGCTTCTGCCCGGGAAACAAAACTCACCAAGGCAAGTTCCTGGTCTAACTTTGCAGAGCTCCATGGGCACTCTCAAAGAAGCCCGAGTTGCCACAGGTGGCAGCTTGTCCCTGGGTGGCATCTTGATATGCGTGGAAATCCAGCAGGCAGACTGCATCTAAGGGCTGAGGGCCTACTTGGTACTGACAAAGGCTTCTGCCCGGGAAAACAAAACCCATAACCCCACATACTTTCTCTCAGTTTGAAGAGCTCCGTGGGCACTCTCAAAGCAGCCCGAGTTGGCACAAGTGGCAGCTTGTCCCTGGGCAGCATCTTGATATTCGTGGAAATCCTGCAGGCAGCTGGCCCCCAAGGGCCAAGGCCTGACCTGGTACTGACAAAGGCTTCTGCCCGGGAAAACAAAACCCAAAACCCCACGTTTCTGGTCCCAGTTTGCAGAGCACCATGGGCACTCTCAAGCAGCCCGAGTTAGCACAGGTGGCAGCTTGTCCCTGGGCAGCATCTTGATATTCGTGGAATTCCAGCAGGCTGCCTGCCCTTAAGGACCGAGGGCCTACCTGGGACTGATAAAGGCTTCTGCCCGGAGAAACAAAACTCAGCACCCCAGGTTCATGGTCTCAGTTTGCAGAGCTCCATGGGCACTCTCAAAGCAGCCCGAGTTGGCACAGGTGGCAGCTTGTCCCTGGGCAGCATCTTGATATTCGGGGAAATCTTGCTGCCAGCCTGCCCCTAAGGAACAAGGGCCTACCTGGCACTGACAAAGGCTTCTGCCCGGGAAAACAAAACCCACAACCCTACCTTCCTGGTCTCAGTTTGCAGAGCTCCGTGGGCACCCCCAAAGCAGCGCGAGTTGGCACAAGTGGCAGCTTGTCCCTGGGCAGCATCTTGATATTCGTGGAAATTGAGCCGCCAGCCTGCCCCTGACGAACAAGGGCCCTCCTGGTACTGACAAAGGCTTCTGCCCGGGAAAACAAAAGCCATAACCCCACGTTCCACATCTCAGTTTGCAGAGCTCCGTGGGCACCCTCAAAGCAGCCCGAGTTGGCACAGGTGGCAGTTTGTCCCTGGGCGGCATCTTGATATTGGTGGAAATCCTGCAGGCAGCCGGCCCCCAAGGGCCAAGGGCCTACCTGGTACTGACAAAGGCTTCTGCTCTGGAAAACAAAACCCAGCACCCCACGTTTCTGGTCTCAGTTTGCAGAGCACCATGGGCACTCTCAAAGCAGCCCGAGTTGGCACAGGTGGCAGCTTGTCCCTGGGCAGCATCTTGATATTCGTGGAAATCCAGCAGGCTGCCTGCCCTTAAAGACCAAGGGGCTACCTGGCACTGCAAATGTTTCTGCCCAGAGAAACAAAACTCAGCACCTCACGTTAATGGTCCCAGTTTGCAGAGCTCCATGGGCACCCTCAAAGCAGCGCGAGTTGGCACAGGTGGCAGCTTGTCCCTGGGCAGCATCTTGATATTGGGGGAAATCTTGCTGCCAGCCTGCCCCTAAGGAACAAGGACCCTCCTGGTACTGACAAAGGCTTCTGCCCGGGGAAAGAAAACCCACCACCCCACGTTCCACATCTCAGTTTGCAGAGCTCCATGGGCACTCTCAAAGCAGCCCAAGTTGGCACAGGTGGCAGCTTGTCCCTGGGCGGCATCTTGATATTCGTGGAAATCCTGCAGGCAGCCGGCCCCCAAGGGCCAAGGACCTACCTGGTACTGAGAGAGGCTTCTGCCGGGAATACAAAACCCACAATCCTACGTTCCTGGTCTCAGTTTGCAGAGCTCCGTGGGCACCCTCAAAGCAGCGCGAGTTGGCACAAGTTGCAGCTTGTCCCTGGGCAGCATCTTGATATTCGTGGAAATCCAGCGGGCAGCCTGCCCCTGAGGAACAAGGGCCCTCCTGGTACTGACAAAGGCTTCTGCCCAGGAAACCAAATCCACCACCCCACGTTCCACATCTCAGTTTGCAGAGCTCCAAGGGCACTCTCAAAGCAGCCCGAGTTGGCACAGGTGGCAGCTTGTCCCTGGGCGGCATCTAGATATTCGTGGAAATCCTGCAGGCAGCCGGCCCCCAAGGGCCAAGGGCCGACCTGGTACTGACAAAGGCTTCTGCCAGGGGAAACAAAACCCAGCACCCCACGTTTCTGGTCTCAGTTTGCAGAGCTCCGTGGGCACCCTCAAAGCAGCCCGAGTTGGCACAGGTGGCAGCTTGTCCCTGGGCAGCATCTTGATATTCGTGGAAATCCAGCAGGCTGCCAGCCCTTAAAGACCAAGGGCCTACCTGGCACTGCAAATGTTTCTGCCCAGAGAAACAAAACTCAGCACCTCACGTTAATGGTCCCAGTTTGCAGAGCTCCATGGGAACTCTCAAAGCAGCGCGAGTTGGCACAGGTGGCAGCTTGTCCCTGGGCAGCATCTTGATATTCGTGGAAATCTTGCTGCCAGCCTGCCCCTAAGGACCAAGGGCCTACCTGGTACTGAGAGAGGCTTCTGCCCGGGAAAACAAAACCCACAACCCTACGTTCCTGGTCTCAGTTTGCAGAGCTCCGTGGGCACCCTCAAAGCAGCGCGAGTTAGCACAAGTGGAAGCTTGTCCCTGAGCAGCATCTTGATATTCGTGGAAATCCAGAAGGCAGCCAGCCCTGAATTACGAGAGCCTACCTGGTACTGCAAATGCTTCTGCCCGGGGAAACAAAACTCACCAAGGCAAGTTCCTGGTCTCACTTTGCAGAGCCTTGTGGGCACCCTCAAAAGCAGCGCGAGTTAGCACAAGTGGAAGCTTGTCCCTGGGCAGCATCTTGATATTCGTGGAAATCCAGGAGGCAGCCGGCCCTGAATTACGAGAGCCTACCTGGTACTGCAAATGCTTCTGCCCGGGAAACAAAACTCACCAAGGCAAGTTCCTGGTCTCACTTTGCAGAGCTCCATGGGCACTCTCAAAGCAGCCCGAGTTGGCACAGGTGGCAGCTTGTCCCTGGGTGGCATCTTGATATGCGTGGAAATCCAGCAGGCAGACTGCCTCTAAGGGCTGAGGGCCTACTTGGTACTGACAAAGGCTTCTGCCCTGGAAAACAAAACCCATAACCCCACATACTTTCTCTCAGTTTGAAGAGCTCTGTGGGCACTCTCAAAGCAGCCCGAGTTGGCACAGGTGGCAGCTTGTCCCTGGGCGGCATCTTGATATTCGTGGAAATCCTGCAGGCAGCTGGCCCCCAAGGGCCAACGGCCTACCTGGTACTGACAAATGCTTCTGCCCGGGAAAACAAAACTCAGAACACCACGTTTCTGGTCTCAGTTTGCAGAGCACCATGGGCACTCTCAAAGCAGCCCGAGTTGGCACAGGTGGCAGCTTGTCCCTGGGCAGCATCTTGATATTCGTGGAAATCCAGCAGGCTGCCTGCCCTTAAGGACCGAGGGCCTACCTGGCACTTCAAATGCTTCTGCCCGGAGAAACAAAACTCAGCATCCCAGGTTAATGGTCCCAGTTTGCAGAGCTCCATGGCACTCTCAAAGCAGCGCGAGTTGGCACAGGTGGCAGCTTGTCCCTGGGCAGCATCTTGATATTCGTGGAAATCTTGCTGCCAGCCTGCCCCTAAGGAACAAGGGCCTACCTGGTACTGACAAAGGCTTCTGCCAGGGGAAACAAAACCCAGCACCCCACGTTTCTGGTCTCAGTTTGCAGAGCTCCGTGGGCACCCTCAAAGCAGCCTGAGTTGGCACAGGTGGCAGCTTGTCCCTGGGCAGCATCTTGATATTCGTGGAAATCCAGCAGGCTGCCAGCCCTTAAAGACCAAGGGCCTACCTGCCACTGCAAATGTTTCTGCCCTGGCAAAAAAAACTCAGCACCTCACGTTAATGGTCCCAGTTTGCAGAGCTCCATGGGAACTCTCAAAGCAGCGCGAGTTGGCACAAGTGGAAGCTTGTCCCTGGGCAGCATCTTGATATTCGTGGAAATCCAGGAGGCAGCCGGCCCTGAATTACGAGAGCCTACCTGGTACTGCAAAGTCTTCTGCCCGGGGAAACAAAACTCAGCACCCCACGTTCCTGGTCTCACTTTGCAGAGCTCCATGGGCACTCTCAAAGCAGCCCGAGTTGGCACAGGTGGGAGCTTGTCCCTGGGTGGCATCTTGATATGCGTGGAAATCAAGCAGGCAGACGGCCTCTAAGGGCTGAGGGCCTACTTGGTACTGACAAAGGCTTCTGCCCTGGAAAACAAAACCCATAACCCCACATACTTTCTCTCAGTTAGAAGAGCTCCATGGGCACTCTCAAAGCAGCCCGAGTTGGCACAGGTGGCAGCTTGTCCCTGGGCGGCATCTTGATATTCGTGGAAATCCTGCAGGCAGCTGGCCCCCAAGGGCCAACGGCCTACCTGGTACTGACAAAGGCTTCTGCCCGGGAAAACAAAACTCAGAACACCACGTTTCTGGTCTCAGTTTGCAGAGCACCATGGGCACTCTCAAAGCAGCGCGAGTTGGCACAGGTGGCAGCTTGTCCCTGGGCAGCATCTTGATATTCGTGGAAATCCAGCAGGCTGCCTGCCCTTAAGGACCGAGGGCCTACCTGGCACTTCAAATGATTCTGCCCGGAGAAACAAAACTCAGCAACACAGGTTCATGGTCCCAGTTTGCAGAGCTCCATGGGAACTCTCAAAGCAGCCCGAGTTGGCACAGGTGGCAGCTTGTCCCTGGGTGGCATCTTGATATGCGTGGAAATCCAGCAGGCAGACTGCCTCTAAGGGCTGAGGGCCTACTTGGTACTGACAAAGGCTTCTGCCCTGGAAAACAAAACCCATAACCCCACATACTTTCTCTCAGTTTGAAGAGCTCTGTGGGCACTCTCAAAGCAGCCCGAGTTGGCACAGGTGGCAGCTTGTCCCTGGGCGGCATCTTGATATTCGTGGAAATCCTGCAGGCAGCTGGCCCCCAAGGGCCAACGGCCTACCTGGTACTGACAAAGGCTTCTGCCCGGGAAAACAAAACTCAGAACACCACGTTTCTGGTCTCAGTTTGCAGAGCACAATGGGCACTCTCAAAGCAGCCCGAGTTGGCACAGGTGGCAGCTTGTCCCTGGGCAGCATCTTGATATTCGTGGAAATCCTGCAGGCTGCCAGCCCTTAAAGACCAAGGGCCTACCTGGCACAGCAAATGTTTCTGCCCAGAGAAACAAAACTCAGCACCTCACGTTAATGGTCCCAGTTTGCAGAGCTCCATGGGAACTCTCAAAGCAGCCCGAGTTGGCACAGGTGGCAGCTTGTCCCTGGGCAGCATCTTGATATTCGTGGAAATCTTGCTGCCAGCCTGCCCCTAAGGACCAAGGGCCTACCTGGCACTGAGAGAGGCTTCTGCCCGGGAAAACAAAACCCACAACCCTACGTTCCTGGTCTCAGTTTGCAGAGCTCCGTGGGCACACTCAAAGCAGCGCGAGTTGGCACAAGTGGAAGCTTGTCCCTGGGCAGCATCTTGATATTCGTGGAAATCCAGGAGGCAGCCGGCCCTGAATTACGAGAGCCTACCTGGTACTGCAAAGTCTTCTGCCCGGGGAAACAAAACTCAGCACCCCACGTTCCTGGTCTCACTTTGCAGAGCTCCATGGGCACTCTCAAAGCAGCCCGAGTTGGCACAGGTGGGAGCTTGTCCCTGGGTGGCATCTTGATATGCGTGGAAATCAAGCAGGCAGACGGCCTCTAAGGGCTGAGGGCCTACTTGGTACTGACAAAGGCTTCTGCCCTGGAAAACAAAACCCATAACCCCACATACTTTCTCTCAGTTAGAAGAGCTCCATGGGCACTCTCAAAGCAGCCCGAGTTGGCACAGGTGGCAGCTTGTCCCTGGGCAGCATCTTGATATTCGTGGAAATCCAGCGGGCAGCCTGCCCCTGAGGAACAAGGGCCTACCTGGTACTGACAAAGGCTTCTGCCCGGGAAAACAAAACCCATAACCCCACGTTCCACATCTCAGTTTGCAGAGCTCCGTGGGCACACTCAAAGCAGCCCGAGTTGGCACAGGTGGCAGCTTGTCCCTGGGCAGCATCTTGATATTCGTGGAAATCCTGCAGGCAGCCAGCCCTTAAAGACCAAGGGCCTACCTGGCACTGCAAATGTTTCTGCCCTGGCAAAAAAAACTCAGCACCTCACGTTAATGGTCCCAGTTTGCAGAGCTCCATGGGAACTCTCAAAGCAGCCCGAGTTGGCACAGGTGGCAGCTTGTCCCTGGGCAGCATCTTGATATTCGTGGAAATCTTGCTGCCAGCCTGCCCCTAAGGAACAAGGGCCTACCTGGTACTGACAAAGGCTTCTGCCTGGGAAAACAAAACCCACAACCCTACGTTCATGGTCTCAGTTTGCAGAGCTCCGTGGGCACCCTCAAAGCAGCGCGAGTTGGCACAAGTGGAAGCTGGGCCCTGGGCAGCATCTTGATATTCGTGGAAATCCAGGAGGCAGCCGGCCCTGAATTACGAGAGCCTACCTGGTACTGCAAATGCTTCTGCCCGGGGAAAGAAAACTCACCAAGGCAAGTTCCTGGTCTCAGTTTGCAGAGCTCCATGGGCACTCTCAAAGCAGCCCGAGTTGGCACAGGTGGCAGCTTGTCCCTGGGTGGCATCTTGATATGCGTGGAAATCCAGCAGGAAGACTGCCTCTAAGGGCTGAGGGCCTACTTGGTACTGACAAAGGCTTCTGCCCTGGAAAACAAAACCCATAACCCCACATACTTTCTCTCAGTTTGAAGAGCTCTGTGGGCACTCTCAAAGCAGCCCGAGTTGGCACAGGTGGCAGCTTGTCCCTGGGCGGCATCTTGATATTCGTGGAAATCCTGCAGGCAGCTGGCCCCCAAGGGCCAACGGCCTACCTGGTACTGACAAAGGCTTCTGCCCGGGAAAACAAAACTCAGAACACCACTTTCCTGGTCTCAGTTTTTAGAGCTCCATGGGCACTCTCAAAGAAGCCCGAGTTGGCACAGGTGGCAGCTTGTCCCTTGGCGGAAACTAGATTTTCGTGGAAATCCTGGTGCCAGTCTCCCCCAAAGGGCCGAGGGCCTACCTGGTCCTGTAAATGTTTCTGCCCGGGAAAACAAAACCCACAAACCCACGTTCCTGGTCTCAGCTTGAAGAACTCCGTGGGCACTCTCAAAGCAGCCCGAGTTGGCACAGGTGGCAGAATATCCCTGGGCAGCATCTTGATATTCAGGGAAATCTTGCTGTCAGGCTGTCCCTAAGGAACAAGGGCCTACTTGGTACTGACAAAGGCTTCTGCCCTGGAAAACAAAACCCAGCACCCCACGTTTCTGGTCTCAGTTTGCAGAGCACCATGGGCGCTCTCAAAGCAGCGCGAGTTGGCACAGGTGGCAGCTTGTCCCTGGGCAGCATCTTGATATTCGTGGAAATCCAGCAGGCTGCCTGCCCTTAAGGACCGAGGGCCTACCTGGCACTGCAAATGCTTCTGCCCGGAGAAACAAAACTCAGCACCCCAGGTTCATGGTCTCAGTTTGCAGAGCTCCATGGGCACTCTCAAAGCAGCGCGAGTTGGCGCAGGTGGCAGCTTGTCCCTGGGCAGCATCTTGATATTCGTGGAAATCTTCCTGCCAGCCTGCCCCTAAGGAACAAGGACCTACCTGGTACTGAGAGAGGCTTCTGCCCGGGAAAACAAAACCCACAACCCTACGTTCCTGGTCTCAGTTTGCAGAGCTCCGTGGGCACCCTCAAAGCAGCGCGAGTTGGCACAGGTGGCAGCTTGTCCCTGGGCAGCATCTTGATATTCGTGGAAATCCAGGAGGCAGCCGGCCCTGATGTTCCGAGAGCCTACCTGGTACTTCAAATGCTTCTGCCCGGGGAAACAAAACTCACCAAGGCAAGTTCCTGGTCTAACTTTGCAGAGCTCCATGGGCACTCTCAAAGAAGCCCGAGTTGCCACAGGTGGCAGCTTGTCCCTGGGTGGCATCTTGATATGCGTGGAAATCCAGCAGGCAGACTGCATCTAAGGGCTGAGGGCCTACTTGGTACTGACAAAGGCTTCTGCCCGGGAAAACAAAACCCATAACCCCACATACTTTCTCTCAGTTTGAAGAGCTCCGTGGGCACTCTCAAAGCAGCCCGAGTTGGCACAAGTGGCAGCTTGTCCCTGGGCAGCATCTTGATATTCGTGGAAATCCTGCAGGCAGCTGGCCCCCAAGGGCCAAGGCCTGACCTGGTACTGACAAAGGCTTCTGCCCGGGAAAACAAAACCCAAAACCCCACGTTTCTGGTCCCAGTTTGCAGAGCACCATGGGCACTCTCAAAGCAGCCCGAGTTAGCACAGGTGGCAGCTTGTCCCTGGGCAGCATCTTGATATTCGTGGAATTCCAGCAGGCTGCCTGCCCTTAAGGACCGAGGGCCTACCTGGGACTGATAAAGGCTTCTGCCCGGAGAAACAAAACTCAGCACCCCAGGTTCATGGTCTCAGTTTGCAGAGCTCCATGGGCACTCTCAAAGCAGCCCGAGTTGGCACAGGTGGCAGCTTGTCCCTGGGCAGCATCTTGATATTCGGGGAAATCTTGCTGCCAGCCTGCCCCTAAGGAACAAGGGCCTACCTGGCACTGACAAAGGCTTCTGCCCGGGAAAACAAAACCCACAACCCTACCTTCCTGGTCTCAGTTTGCAGAGCTCCGTGGGCACCCCCAAAGCAGCGCGAGTTGGCACAAGTGGCAGCTTGTCCCTGGGCAGCATCTTGATATTCGTGGAAATTGTGCCGCCAGCCTGCCCCTGACGAACAAGGGCCCTCCTGGTACTGACAAAGGCTTCTGCCCGGGAAAACAAAAGCCATAACCCCACGTTCCACATCTCAGTTTGCAGAGCTCCGTGGGCACCCTCAAAGCAGCCCGAGTTGGCACAGGTGGCAGTTTGTCCCTGGGCGGCATCTTGATATTGGTGGAAATCCTGCAGGCAGCCGGCCCCCAAGGGCCAAGGGCCTACCTGGTACTGACAAAGGCTTCTGCTCTGGAAAACAAAACCCAGCACCCCACGTTTCTGGTCTCAGTTTGCAGAGCACCATGGGCACTCTCAAAGCAGCCCGAGTTGGCACAGGTGGCAGCTTGTCCCTGGGCAGCATCTTGATATTCGTGGAAATCCAGCAGGCTGCCTGCCCTTAAAGACCAAGGGGCTACCTGGCACTGCAAATGTTTCTGCCCAGAGAAACAAAACTCAGCACCTCACGTTAATGGTCCCAGTTTGCAGAGCTCCATGGGCACCCTCAAAGCAGCGCGAGTTGGCACAGGTGGCAGCTTGTCCCTGGGCAGCATCTTGATATTGGGGGAAATCTTGCTGCCAGCCTGCCCCTAAGGAACAAGGACCCTCCTGGTACTGACAAAGGCTTCTGCCCGGGGAAAGAAAACCCACCACCCCACGTTCCACATCTCAGTTTGCAGAGCTCCATGGGCACTCTCAAAGCAGCCCAAGTTGGCACAGGTGGCAGCTTGTCCCTGGGCGGCATCTTGATATTCGTGGAAATCCTGCAGGCAGCCGGCCCCCAAGGGCCAAGGACCTACCTGGTACTGAGAGAGGCTTCTGCCCGGGAATACAAAACCCACAATCCTACGTTCCTGGTCTCAGTTTGCAGAGCTCCGTGGGCACCCTCAAAGCAGCGCGAGTTGGCACAAGTTGCAGCTTGTCCCTGGGCAGCATCTTGATATTCGTGGAAATCCAGCGGGCAGCCTGCCCCTGAGGAACAAGGGCCCTCCTGGTACTGACAAAGGCTTCTGCCCAGGAAACCAAATCCACCACCCCACGTTCCACATCTCAGTTTGCAGAGCTCCAAGGGCACTCTCAAAGCAGCCCGAGTTGGCACAGGTGGCAGCTTGTCCCTGGGCGGCATCTAGATATTCGTGGAAATCCTGCAGGCAGCCGGCCCCCAAGGGCCAAGGGCCGACCTGGTACTGACAAAGGCTTCTGCCAGGGGAAACAAAACCCAGCACCCCACGTTTCTGGTCTCAGTTTGCAGAGCTCCGTGGGCACCCTCAAAGCAGCCCGAGTTGGCACAGGTGGCAGCTTGTCCCTGGGCAGCATCTTGATATTCGTGGAAATCCAGCAGGCTGCCAGCCCTTAAAGACCAAGGGCCTACCTGGCACTGCAAATGTTTCTGCCCAGAGAAACAAAACTCAGCACCTCACGTTAATGGTCCCAGTTTGCAGAGCTCCATGGGAACTCTCAAAGCAGCGCGAGTTGGCACAGGTGGCAGCTTGTCCCTGGGCAGCATCTTGATATTCGTGGAAATCTTGCTGCCAGCCTGCCCCTAAGGACCAAGGGCCTACCTGGTACTGAGAGAGGCTTCTGCCCGGGAAAACAAAACCCACAACCCTACGTTCCTGGTCTCAGTTTGCAGAGCTCCGTGGGCACCCTCAAAGCAGCGCGAGTTAGCACAAGTGGAAGCTTGTCCCTGAGCAGCATCTTGATATTCGTGGAAATCCAGAAGGCAGCCAGCCCTGAATTACGAGAGCCTACCTGGTACTGCAAATGCTTCTGCCCGGGGAAACAAAACTCACCAAGGCAAGTTCCTGGTCTCACTTTGCAGAGCCTTGTGGGCACCCTCAAAGCAGCGCGAGTTAGCACAAGTGGAAGCTTGTCCCTGGGCAGCATCTTGATATTCGTGGAAATCCAGGAGGCAGCCGGCCCTGAATTACGAGAGCCTACCTGGTACTGCAAATGCTTCTGCCCGGGGAAACAAAACTCACCAAGGCAAGTTCCTGGTCTCACTTTGCAGAGCTCCATGGGCACTCTCAAAGCAGCCCGAGTTGGCACAGGTGGCAGCTTGTCCCTGGGTGGCATCTTGATATGCGTGGAAATCCAGCAGGCAGACTGCCTCTAAGGGCTGAGGGCCTACTTGGTACTGACAAAGGCTTCTGCCCTGGAAAACAAAACCCATAACCCCACATACTTTCTCTCAGTTTGAAGAGCTCTGTGGGCACTCTCAAAGCAGCCCGAGTTGGCACAGGTGGCAGCTTGTCCCTGGGCGGCATCTTGATATTCGTGGAAATCCTGCAGGCAGCTGGCCCCCAAGGGCCAACGGCCTACCTGGTACTGACAAATGCTTCTGCCCGGGAAAACAAAACTCAGAACACCACGTTTCTGGTCTCAGTTTGCAGAGCACCATGGGCACTCTCAAAGCAGCCCGAGTTGGCACAGGTGGCAGCTTGTCCCTGGGCAGCATCTTGATATTCGTGGAAATCCAGCAGGCTGCCTGCCCTTAAGGACCGAGGGCCTACCTGGCACTTCAAATGCTTCTGCCCGGAGAAACAAAACTCAGCATCCCAGGTTAATGGTCCCAGTTTGCAGAGCTCCATGGGCACTCTCAAAGCAGCGCGAGTTGGCACAGGTGGCAGCTTGTCCCTGGGCAGCATCTTGATATTCGTGGAAATCTTGCTGCCAGCCTGCCCCTAAGGAACAAGGGCCTACCTGGTACTGACAAAGGCTTCTGCCAGGGGAAACAAAACCCAGCACCCCACGTTTCTGGTCTCAGTTTGCAGAGCTCCGTGGGCACCCTCAAAGCAGCCTGAGTTGGCACAGGTGGCAGCTTGTCCCTGGGCAGCATCTTGATATTCGTGGAAATCCAGCAGGCTGCCAGCCCTTAAAGACCAAGGGCCTACCTGCCACTGCAAATGTTTCTGCCCTGGCAAAAAAAACTCAGCACCTCACGTTAATGGTCCCAGTTTGCAGAGCTCCATGGGAACTCTCAAAGCAGCGCGAGTTGGCACAAGTGGAAGCTTGTCCCTGGGCAGCATCTTGATATTCGTGGAAATCCAGGAGGCAGCCGGCCCTGAATTACGAGAGCCTACCTGGTACTGCAAAGTCTTCTGCCCGGGGAAACAAAACTCAGCACCCCACGTTCCTGGTCTCACTTTGCAGAGCTCCATGGGCACTCTCAAAGCAGCCCGAGTTGGCACAGGTGGGAGCTTGTCCCTGGGTGGCATCTTGATATGCGTGGAAATCAAGCAGGCAGACGGCCTCTAAGGGCTGAGGGCCTACTTGGTACTGACAAAGGCTTCTGCCCTGGAAAACAAAACCCATAACCCCACATACTTTCTCTCAGTTAGAAGAGCTCCATGGGCACTCTCAAAGCAGCCCGAGTTGGCACAGGTGGCAGCTTGTCCCTGGGCGGCATCTTGATATTCGTGGAAATCCTGCAGGCAGCTGGCCCCCAAGGGCCAACGGCCTACCTGGTACTGACAAAGGCTTCTGCCCGGGAAAACAAAACTCAGAACACCACGTTTCTGGTCTCAGTTTGCAGAGCACCATGGGCACTCTCAAAGCAGCGCGAGTTGGCACAGGTGGCAGCTTGTCCCTGGGCAGCATCTTGATATTCGTGGAAATCCAGCAGGCTGCCTGCCCTTAAGGACCGAGGGCCTACCTGGCACTTCAAATGATTCTGCCCGGAGAAACAAAACTCAGCAACACAGGTTCATGGTCCCAGTTTGCAGAGCTCCATGGGAACTCTCAAAGCAGCCCGAGTTGGCACAGGTGGCAGCTTGTCCCTGGGTGGCATCTTGATATGCGTGGAAATCCAGCAGGCAGACTGCCTCTAAGGGCTGAGGGCCTACTTGGTACTGACAAAGGCTTCTGCCCTGGAAAACAAAACCCATAACCCCACATACTTTCTCTCAGTTTGAAGAGCTCTGTGGGCACTCTCAAAGCAGCCCGAGTTGGCACAGGTGGCAGCTTGTCCCTGGGCGGCATCTTGATATTCGTGGAAATCCTGCAGGCAGCTGGCCCCCAAGGGCCAACGGCCTACCTGGTACTGACAAAGGCTTCTGCCCGGGAAAACAAAACTCAGAACACCACGTTTCTGGTCTCAGTTTGCAGAGCACAATGGGCACTCTCAAAGCAGCCCGAGTTGGCACAGGTGGCAGCTTGTCCCTGGGCAGCATCTTGATATTCGTGGAAATCCAGCAGGCTGCCTGCCCTTAAGGACCGAGGGCCTACCTGGTACTGACAAAGGCTTCTGCCCGGGAAAACAAAACCCACAACCCTACGTTCCTGGTCTCAGTTTGCAGAGCTCCATGGGCACTCTCAAAGCAGCCCGAGTTGGCACAGGTGGCAGCTTGTCCCTGGGCAGCATCTTGATATTCGTGGAAATCCTGCAGGCTGCCAGCCCTTAAAGACCAAGGGCCTACCTGGCACAGCAAATGTTTCTGCCCAGAGAAACAAAACTCAGCACCTCACGTTAATGGTCCCAGTTTGCAGAGCTTCATGGGAACTCTCAAAGCAGCCCGAGTTGGCACAGGTGGCAGCTTGTCCCTGGGCAGCATCTTGATATTCGTGGAAATCTTGCTGCCAGCCTGCCCCTAAGGACCAAGGGCCTACCTGGCACTGAGAGAGGCTTCTGCCCGGGAAAACAAAACCCACAACCCTACGTTCCTGGTCTCAGTTTGCAGAGCTCCGTGGGCACACTCAAAGCAGCGCGAGTTGGCACAAGTGGAAGCTTGTCCCTGGGCAGCATCTTGATATTCGTGGAAATCCAGGAGGCAGACGGCCCTGAATTACGAGAGCCTACCTGGTACTGCAAAGTCTTCTGCCCGGGGAAACAAAACTCAGCACCCCACGTTCCTGGTCTCACTTTGCAGAGCTCCATGGGCACTCTCAAAGCAGCCCGAGTTGGCACAGGTGGGAGCTTGTCCCTGGGTGGCATCTTGATATGCGTGGAAATCAAGCAGGCAGACGGCCTCTAAGGGCTGAGGGCCTACTTGGTACTGACAAAGGCTTCTGCCCTGGAAAACAAAACCCATAACCCCACATACTTTCTCTCAGTTAGAAGAGCTCCATGGGCACTCTCAAAGCAGCCCGAGTTGGCACAGGTGGCAGCTTGTCCCTGGGCAGCATCTTGATATTCGTGGAAATCCTGCAGGCAGCTGGCCCCAAAGGGCCAACGGCCTACCTGGTACTGACAAAGGCTTCTGCCCGGGAAAACAAAACTCAGAACACCACGTTTCTGGTCTCAGTTTGCAGAGCACCATGGGCACTCTCAAAGCAGCGCGAGTTGGCACAGGTGGCAGCTTGTCCCTGGGCAGCATCTTGATATTCGTGGAAATCCAGCAGGCTGCCTGCCCTTAAGGACCGAGGGCCTACCTGGCACTTCAAATGATTCTGCCCGGAGAAACAAAACTCAGCAACACAGGTTCATGGTCTCAGTTTGCAGAGCTCCATGGGAACTCTCAAAGCAGCCCGAGTTGGCACAGGTGGCAGCTTGTCCCTGGGCAGCATCTTGATATTCGTGGAAATCCAGCGGGCAGCCTGCCCCTGAGGAACAAGGGCCTACCTGGTACTGACAAAGGCTTCTGCCCGGGAAAACAAAACCCATAACCCCACGTTCCACATCTCAGTTTGCAGAGCTCCGTGGGCACACTCAAAGCAGCCCGAGTTGGCACAGGTGGGAGCTTGTCCCTGGGCAGCATCTTGATATTCGTGGACATCCTGCAGGCAGCCGGCCCCCAAGGGCCAAGGGCCGACCTGGTACTGACAAAGGCTTCTGCCAGGGGAAACAAAACCCAGCACCCCACGTTTCTGGTCTCAGTTTGCAGAGCTCCGTGGGCACCCTCAAAGCAGCGCGAGTTGGCACAGGTGGCAGCTTGTCCCTGGGCAGCATCTTGATATTCGTGGAAATCCAGCAGGCAGCCAGCCCTTAAAGTCCAAGGGCCTACCTGGCACTGCAAATGTTTCTGCCCTGGCAAAAAAAACTCAGCACCTCACGTTAATGGTCCCAGTTTGCAGAGCTCCATGGGAACTCTCAAAGCAGCCCGAGTTGGCACAGGTGGCAGCTTGTCCCTGGGCAGCATCTTGATATTCGTGGAAATCTTGCTGCCAGCCTGCCCCTAAGGAACAAGGGCCTACCTGGTACTGACAAAGGCTTCTGCCTGGGAAAACAAAACCCACAACCCTACGTTCATGGTCTCAGTTTGCAGAGCTCCGTGGGCACCCTCAAAGCAGCGCGAGTTGGCACAAGTGGAAGCTGGTCCCTGGGCAGCATCTTGATATTCGTGGAAATCCAGGAGGCAGCCGGCCCTGAATTACGAGAGCCTACCTGGTACTGCAAATGCTTCTGCCCGGGGAAACAAAACTCACCAAGGCAAGTTCCTGGTCTCACTTTGCAGAGCTCCATGGGCACTCTCAAAGCAGCCCGAGTTGGCACAGGTGGCAGCTTGTCCCTGGGTGGCAACTTGATATGCGTGGAAATCCAGCAGGAAGACTGCCTCTAAGGGCTGAGGGCCTACTTGGTACTGACAAAGGCTTCTGCCCTGGAAAACAAAACCCATAACCCCACATACTTTCTCTCAGTTTGAAGAGCTCTGTGGGCACTCTCAAAGCAGCCCGAGTTGGCACAGGTGGCAGCTTGTCCCTGGGCGGCATCTTGATATTCGTGGAAATCCTGCAGGCAGCTGGCCCCCAAGGGCCAACGGCCTACCTGGTACTGACAAAGGCTTCTGCCCGGGAAAACAAAACTCAGAACACCACTTTCCTGGTCTCAGTTTTTAGAGCTCCATGGGCACTCTCAAAGAAGCCCGAGTTGGCACAGGTGGCAGCTTGTCCCTAGGCGGAAACTAGATTTTCGTGGAAATCCTGGTGCCAGTCTCCCCCAAAGGGCCGAGGGCCTACCTGGTCCTGTAAATGTTTCTGCCCGGGAAAACAAAACCCACAAACCCACGTTCCTGGTCTCAGCTTGAAGAACTCCGTGGGCACTCTCAAAGCAGCCCGAGTTGGCACAGGTGGCAGAATATCCCTGGGCAGCATCTTGATATTCAGGGAAATCTTGCTGTCAGGCTGTCCCTAAGGAACAAGGGCCTACTTGGTACTGACAAAGGCTTCTGCCCTGGAAAACAAAACCCAGCACCCCACGTTTCTGGTCTCAGTTTGCAGAGCACCATGGGCGCTCTCAAAGCAGCGCGAGTTGGCACAGGTGGCAGCTTGTCCCTGGGCAGCATCTTGATATTCGTGGAAATCCAGCAGGCTGCCTGCCCTTAAGGACCGAGGGCCTACCTGGCACTGCAAATGCTTCTGCCCGGAGAAACAAAACTCAGCACCCCAGGTTCATGGTCTCAGTTTGCAGAGCTCCATGGGCACTCTCAAAGCAGCGCGAGTTGGCGCAGGTGGCAGCTTGTCCCTGGGCAGCATCTTGATATTCGTGGAAATCTTCCTGCCAGCCTGCCCCTAAGGAACAAGGACCTACCTGGTACTGAGAGAGGCTTCTGCCCGGGAAAACAAAACCCACAACCCTACGTTCCTGGTCTCGGTTTGCAGAGCTCCGTGGGCACCCTCAAAGCAGCGCGAGTTGGCACAAGTGGCAGTTTGTCCCTGGGCAGCATCTTGATATTCGTGGAAATCCAGGAGGCAGCCGGCCCTGATGTTCCGAGAGCCTACCTGGTACTTCAAATGCTTCTGCCCGGGGAAACAAAACTCACCAAGGCAAGTTCCTGGTCTAACTTTGCAGAGCTCCATGGGCACTCTCAAAGAAGCCCGAGTTGCCACAGGTGGCAGCTTGTCCCTGGGTGGCATCTTGATATGCGTGGAAATCCAGCAGGCAGACTGCATCTAAGGGCTGAGGGCCTACTTGGTACTGACAAAGGCTTCTGCCCGGGAAAACAAAACCCATAACCCCACATACTTTCTCTCAGTTTGAAGAGCTCCGTGGGCACTCTCAAAGCAGCCCGAGTTGGCACAAGTGGCAGCTTGTCCCTGGGCAGCATCTTGATATTCGTGGAAATCCTGCAGGCAGCTGGCCCCCAAGGGCCAAGGCCTGACCTGGTACTGACAAAGGCTTCTGCCCGGGAAAACAAAACCCAAAACCCCACGTTTCTGGTCCCTGTTTGCAGAGCACCATGGGCACTCTCAAAGCAGCCCGAGTTAGCACAGGTGGCAGCTTGTCCCTGGGCAGCATCTTGATATTCGTGGAATTCCAGCAGGCTGCCTGCCCTTAAGGACCGAGGGCCTACCTGGGACTGACAAAGGCTTCTGCCCGGAGAAACAAAACTCAGCACCCCAGGTTCATGGTCTCAGTTTGCAGAGCTCCATGGGCACTCTCAAAGCAGCCCGAGTTGGCACAGGTGGCAGCTTGTCCCTGGGCAGCATCTTGATATTCGGGGAAATCTTGCTGCCAGCCTGCCCCTAAGGAACAAGGGCCTACCTGGCACTGACAAAGGCTTCTGCCCGGGTAAACAAAACCCACAACCCTACCTTCCTGGTCTCAGTTTGCAGAGCTCCGTGGGCACCCCCAAAGCAGCGCGAGTTGGCACAAGTGGCAGCTTGTCCCTGGGCAGCATCTTGATATTCGTGGAAATTGAGCCGCCAGCCTGCCCCTGAGGAACAAGGGCCCTCCTGGTACTGACAAAGGCTTCTGCCCTGGAAAACAAAAGCCATAACCCCACGTTCCACATCTCAGTTAGAAGAGCTCCGTGGGCACCCTCAAAGCAGCCCGAGTTGGCACAGGTGGCAGTTTGTCCCTGGGCGGCATCTTGATATTCGTGGAAATCCTGCAGGCAGCCGGCCCCCAAGGGCCAAGGGCCTACCTGGTACTGACAAAGGCTTCTGCTCTGGAAAACAAAACCCAGCACCCCACGTTTCTGGTCTCAGTTTGCAGAGCACCATGGGCACTCTCAAAGCAGCCCGAGTTGGCACAGGTGGCAGCTTGTCCTTTGGCAGGATCTTGATATTCATGGAAATCCAGCAGGCTGCCTGCCCTTAAAGACCAAGGGGCTACCTGGCACTGCAAATGTTTCTGCCCAGAGAAACAAAACTCAGCACCTCACGTTAATGGTCCCAGTTTGCAGAGCTCCATGGGCACCCTCAAAGCAGCGCGAGTTGGCACAGGTGGCAGCTTGTCCCTGGGCAGCATCTTGATATTGGGGGAAATCTTGCTGCCAGCCTGCCCCTAAGGAACAAGGACCCTCCTGGTACTGACAAAGGCTTCTGCCCGGGGAAAGAAAACCCACCACCCCACGTTCCACATCTCAGTTTGCAGAGCTCCATGGGCACTCTCAAAGCAGCCCAAGTTGGCACAGGTGGCAGCTTGTCCCTGGGCGGCATCTTGATATTCGTGGAAATCCTGCAGGCAGCCGGCCCCCAAGGGCCAAGGACCTACCTGGTACTGAGAGAGGCTTCTGCCCGGGAATACAAAACCCACAATCCTACGTTCCTGGTCTCAGTTTGCAGAGCTCCGTGGGCACCCTCAAAGCAGCGCGAGTTGGCACAAGTTGCAGCTTGTCCCTGGGCAGCATCTTGATATTCGTGGAAATCCAGCGGGCAGCCTGCCCCTGAGGAACAAGGGCCCTCCTGGTACTGACAAAGGCTTCTGCCCAGGAAACCAAATCCACCACCCCACGTTCCACATCTCAGTTTGCAGAGCTCCAAGGGCACTCTCAAAGCAGCCCGAGTTGGCACAGGTGGCAGCTTGTCCCTGGGCGGCATCTAGATATTCGTGGAAATCCTGCAGGCAGCCGGCCCCCAAGGGCCAAGGGCCGACCTGGTACTGACAAAGGCTTCTGCCAGGGGAAACAAAACCCAGCACCCCACGTTTCTGGTCTCAGTTTGCAGAGCTCCGTGGGCACCCTCAAAGCAGCCCGAGTTGGCACAGGTGGCAGCTTGTCCCTGGGCAGCATCTTGATATTCGTGGAAATCCAGCAGGCTGCCAGCCCTTAAAGACCAAGGGCCTACCTGGCACTGCAAATGTTTCTGCCCAGAGAAACAAAACTCAGCACCTCACGTTAATGGTCCCAGTTTGCAGAGCTCCATGGGAACTCTCAAAGCAGCGCGAGTTGGCACAGGTGGCAGCTTGTCCCTGGGCAGCATCTTGATATTCGTGGAAATCTTGCTGCCAGCCTGCCCCTAAGGACCAAGGGCCTACCTGGTACTGAGAGAGGCTTCTGCCCGGGAAAACAAAACCCACAACCCTACGTTCCTGGTCTCAGTTTGCAGAGCTCCGTGGGCACCCTCAAAGCAGCGCGAGTTAGCACAAGTGGAAGCTTGTCCCTGGGCAGCATCTTGATATTCGTGGAAATCCAGGAGGCAGCCGGCCCTGAATTACGAGAGCCTACCTGGTACTGCAAATGCTTCTGCCCGGGGAAACAAAACTCACCAAGGCAAGTTCCTGGTCTCCGTTTGCAGAGCTCCATGGGCACTCTCAAAGCAGCCCGAGTTGGCACAGGTGGCAGCTTGTCCCTGGGTGGCATCTTGATATGCGTGGAAATCCAGCAGGCAGACTGACTCTAAGGGCTGAGGGCCTACTTGGTACTGACAAAGGCTTCTGCCCTGGAAAACAAAACCCATAACCCCACATACTTTCTCTCAGTTAGAAGAGCTCCGTGGGCACTCTCAAAGCAGCCCGAGTTGGCACAGGTGGCAGCTTGTCCCTGGGCGGCATCTTGATATTCGTGGAAATCCTGCAGGCAGCTGGCCCCCAAGGGCCAACGGCCTACCTGGTACTGACAAAGGCTTCTGCCCGGGAAAACAAAACTCAGAACACCACGTTTCTGGTCTCAGTTTGCAGAGCACCATGGGCACTCTCAAAGCAGCGCGAGTTGGCACAGGTGGCAGCTTGTCCCTGGGCAGCATCTTGATATTCGTGGAAATCCAGCAGGCTGCCTGCCTTTAAGGACCGAGGGCCTACCTGGCACTTCAAATGATTCTGCCCGGAGAAACAAAACTCAGCAACACAGGTTCATGGTCTCAGTTTGCAGAGCTCCATGGGAACTCTCAAAGCAGCCCGAGTTGGCACAGGTGGCAGCTTGTCCCTGGGTGGCATCTTGATATGCGTGGAAATCCAGCAGGCAGACTGCCTGTAAGGGCTGAGGGCTTACTTGGTACTGAAAAAGGCTTCTGCCCTGGAAAACAAAACCCATAACCCCACATACTTTCTCTCAGTTTGAAGAGCTCTGTGGGCACTCTCAAAGCAGCCCGAGTTGGCACAGGTGGCAGCTTGTCCCTGGGCGGCATCTTGATATTCGTGGAAATCCTGCAGGCATCTGGCCCCCAAGGGCCAACGGCCTACCTGGTACTGACAAAGGCTTCTGCCCGGGAAAACAAAACTCAGAACACCACGTTTCTGGTCTCAGTTTGCAGAGCACAATGGGCACTCTCAAAGCAGCCCGAGTTGGCACAGGTGGCAGCTTGTCCCTGGGCAGCATCTTGATAGTCGTGGAAATCCAGCAGGCTGCCTGCCCTTAAGGACCGAGGGCCTACCTGGTACTGACAAAGGCTTCTGCCCGGGAAAACAAAACCCACAACCCTACGTTCCTGGTCTCAGTTTGCAGAGCTCCGTGGGCACACTCAAAGCAGCCCGAGTTGGCACAGGTGGCAGCTTGTCCCTGGGCAGCATCTTGATATTCGTGGAAATCCTGCAGGCTGCCAGCCCTTAAAGACCAAGGGCCTACCTGGCACTGCAAATGTTTCTGCCCAGAGAAACAAAACTCAGCACCTCACGTTAATGGTCCCAGTTTGCAGAGCTCCATGGGAACTCTCAAAGCAGCCCGAGTTGGCACAGGTGGCAGCTTGTCCCTGGGCAGCATCTTGATATTCGTGGAAATCTTGCTGCCAGCCTGCCCCTAAGGACCAAGGGCCTACCTGGTACTGAGAGAGGCTTCTGCCCGGGAAAACAAAACCCACAACCCTACGTTCCTGGTCTCAGTTTGCAGAGCTCCGTGGGCACACTCAAAGCAGCGCGAGTTGGCACAAGTGGAAGCTTGTCCCTGGGCAGCATCTTGATATTCGTGGAAATCCAGGAGGCAGACGGCCCTGAATTACGAGAGCCTACCTGGTACTGCAAAGTCTTCTGCCCGGGGAAACAAAACTCAGCACCCCACGTTCCTGGTCTCACTTTGCAGAGCTCCATGGGCACTCTCAAAGCAGCCCGAGTTGGCAGAGGTGGGAGCTTGTCCCTGGGTGGCATCTTGATATGCGTGGAAATCAAGCAGGCAGACGGCCTCTAAGGGCTGAGGGCCTACTTGGTACTGACAAAGGCTTCTGCCCTGGAAAACAAAACCCATAACCCCACATACTTTCTCTCAGTTAGAAGAGCTCCATGGGCACTCTCAAAGCAGCCCGAGTTGGCACAGGTGGCAGCTTGTCCCTGGGCGGCATCTTGATATTCGTGGAAATCCTGCAGGCAGCTGGCCCCAAAGGGCCAACGGCCTACCTGGTACTGACAAAGGCTTCTGCCCGGGAAAACAAAACTCAGAACACCACGTTTCTGGTCTCAGTTTGCAGAGCACCATGGGCACTCTCAAAGCAGCGCGAGTTGGCACAGGTGGCAGCTTGTCCCTGGGCAGCATCTTGATATTCGTGGAAATCCAGCAGGCTGCCTGCCCTTAAGGACCGAGGGCCTACCTGGCACTTCAAATGATTCTGCCCGGAGAAACAAAACTCAGCAACACAGGTTCATGGTCTCAGTTTGCAGAGCTCCATGGGAACTCTCAAAGCAGCCCGAGTTGGCACAGGTGGCAGCTTGTCCCTGGGCAGCATCTTGATATTCGTGGAAATCCAGCGGGCAGCCTGCCCCTGAGGAACAAGGGCCTACCTGGTACTGACAAAGGCTTCTGCCCGGGAAAACAAAACCCATAACCCCACGTTCCACATCTCAGTTTGCAGAGCTCCGTGGGCACACTCAAAGCAGCCCGAGTTGGCACAGGTGGGAGCTTGTCCCTGGGCAGCATCTTGATATTCGTGGACATCCTGCAGGCAGCCGGCCCCCAAGGGCCAAGGGCCGACCTGGTACTGACAAAGGCTTCTGCCAGGGGAAACAAAACCCAGCACCCCACGTTTCTGGTCTCAGTTTGCAGAGCTCCGTGGGCACCCTCAAAGCAGCCCGAGTTGGCACAGGTGGCAGCTTGTCCCTGGGCAGCATCTTGATATTCGTGGAAATCTTGCTGCCAGCCTGCCCCTAAGGACCAAGGGCCTACCTGGTACTGAGAGAGGCTTCTGCCCGGGAAAACAAAACCCACAACCCTACGTTCCTGGTCTCAGTTTGCAGAGCTCCGTGGGCACACTCAAAGCAGCGCGAGTTGGCACAAGTGGAAGCTTGTCCCTGGGCAGCATCTTGATATTCGTGGAAATCCAGGAGGCAGACGGCCCTGAATTACGAGAGCCTACCTGGTACTGCAAAGTCTTCTGCCCGGGGAAACAAAACTCAGCACCCCACGTTCCTGGTCTCACTTTGCAGAGCTCCATGGGCACTCTCAAAGCAGCCCGAGTTGGCAGAGGTGGGAGCTTGTCCCTGGGTGGCATCTTGATATGCGTGGAAATCAAGCAGGCAGACGGCCTCTAAGGGCTGAGGGCCTACTTGGTACTGACAAAGGCTTCTGCCCTGGAAAACAAAACCCATAACCCCACATACTTTCTCTCAGTTAGAAGAGCTCCATGGGCACTCTCAAAGCAGCCCGAGTTGGCACAGGTGGCAGCTTGTCCCTGGGCGGCATCTTGATATTCGTGGAAATCCTGCAGGCAGCTGGCCCCAAAGGGCCAACGGCCTACCTGGTACTGACAAAGGCTTCTGCCCGGGAAAACAAAACTCAGAACACCACGTTTCTGGTCTCAGTTTGCAGAGCACCATGGGCACTCTCAAAGCAGCGCGAGTTGGCACAGGTGGCAGCTTGTCCCTGGGCAGCATCTTGATATTCGTGGAAATCCAGCAGGCTGCCTGCCCTTAAGGACCGAGGGCCTACCTGGCACTTCAAATGATTCTGCCCGGAGAAACAAAACTCAGCAACACAGGTTCATGGTCTCAGTTTGCAGAGCTCCATGGGAACTCTCAAAGCAGCCCGAGTTGGCACAGGTGGCAGCTTGTCCCTGGGCAGCATCTTGATATTCGTGGAAATCCAGCGGGCAGCCTGCCCCTGAGGAACAAGGGCCTACCTGGTACTGACAAAGGCTTCTGCCCGGGAAAACAAAACCCATAACCCCACGTTCCACATCTCAGTTTGCAGAGCTCCGTGGGCACACTCAAAGCAGCCCGAGTTGGCACAGGTGGGAGCTTGTCCCTGGGCAGCATCTTGATATTCGTGGACATCCTGCAGGCAGCCGGCCCCCAAGGGCCAAGGGCCGACCTGGTACTGACAAAGGCTTCTGCCAGGGGAAACAAAACCCAGCACCCCACGTTTCTGGTCTCAGTTTGCAGAGCTCCGTGGGCACCCTCAAAGCAGCCCGAGTTGGCACAGGTGGCAGCTTGTCCCTGGGCAGCATCTTGATATTCGTGGAAATCCAGCAGGCAGCCAGCCCTTAAAGACCAAGGGCCTACCTGGCACTGCAAATGTTTCTGCCCTGGCAAAAAAAACTCAGCACCTCACGTTAATGGTCCCAGTTTGCAGAGCTCCATGGGAACTCTCAAAGCAGCGCGAGTTGGCACAGGTGGCAGCTTGTCCCTGGGCAGCATCTTGATATTCGTGGAAATCTTGCTGCCAGCCTGCCCCTAAGGAACAAGGGCCTACCTGGTACTGACAAAGGCTTCTGCCTGGGAAAACAAAACCCACAACCCTACGTTCATGGTCTCAGTTTGCAGAGCTCCGTGGGCACCCTCAAAGCAGCGCGAGTTGGCAGAAGTGGAAGCTGGGCCCTGGGCGGCATCTTGATATTCGTGGAAATCCAGCAGGAAGACTGCCTCTAAGGGCTGAGGGCCTACTTGGTACTGACAAAGGCTTCTGCCCTGGAAAACAAAACCCATAACCCCACATACTTTCTCTCAGTTTGAAGAGCTCCGTGGGCACTCTCAAAGCAGCCCGAGTTGGCACAAGTGGCAGCTTGTCCCTGGGCAGCATCTTGATATTCGTGGAAATCCTGCAGGCAGCTGGCCCCCAAGGGCCAAGGCCTGACCTGGTACTGACAAAGGCTTCTGCCCGGGAAAACAAAACCCAAAACCCCACGTTTCTGGTCCCAGTTTGCAGAGCACCATGGGCACTCTCAAAGCAGCCCGAGTTAGCACAGGTGGCAGCTTGTCCCTGGGCAGCATCTTGATATTCGTGGAATTCCAGCAGGCTGCCTGCCCTTAAGGACCGAGGGCCTACCTGGGACTGACAAAGGCTTCTGCCCGGAGAAACAAAACTCAGCACCCCAGGTTCATGGTCTCAGTTTGCAGAGCTCCGTGGGCACACCCAAAGCAGCGCGAGTTGGCACAAGTGGCAGCTTGTCCCTGGGCAGCATCTTGATATTCGTGGAAATTGAGCCGCCAGCCTGCCCCTGAGGAACAAGGGCCCTCCTGGTACTGACAAAGGCTTCTGCCCTGGAAAACAAAAGCCATAACCCCACGTTCCACATCTCAGTTTGCAGAGCTCCGTGGGCACCCTCAAAGCAGCCCGAGTTGGCACAGGTGGCAGTTTGTCCCTGGGCGGCATCTTGATATTCGTGGAAATCCTGCAGGCAGCCGGCCCCCAAGGGCCAAGGGCCTACCTGGTACTGACAAAGGCTTCTGCTCTGGAAAACAAAACCCAGCACCCCACGTTTCTGGTCTCAGTTTGCAGAGCACCATGGGCACTCTCAAAGCAGCCCGAGTTGGCACAGGTGGCAGCTTGTCCTTTGGCAGGATCTTGATATTCATGGAAATCCAGCAGGCTGCCTGCCCTTAAAGACCAAGGGGCTACCTGGCACTGCAAATGTTTCTGCCCAGAGAAACAAAACTCAGCACCTCACGTTAATGGTCCCAGTTTGCAGAGCTCCATGGGCACCCTCAAAGCAGCGCGAGTTGGCACAGGTGGCAGCTTGTACCTGGGCAGCATCTTGATATTGGGGGAAATCTTGCTGCCAGCCTGCCCCTAAGGAACAAGGACCCTCCTGGTACTGACAAAGGCTTCTGCCCGGGGAAAGAAAACCCACCACCCCACGTTCCACATCTCAGTTTGCAGAGCTCCATGGGCACTCTCAAAGCAGCCCAAGTTGGCACAGGTGGCAGCTTGTCCCTGGGCGGCATCTTGATATTCGTGGAAATCCTGCAGGCAGCCGGCCCCCAAGGGCCAAGGACCTACCTGGTACTGAGAGAGGCTTCTGCCCGGGAATACAAAACCCACAATCCTACGTTCCTGGTCTCAGTTTGCAGAGCTCCGTGGGCACCCTCAAAGCAGCGCGAGTTGGCACAAGTTGCAGCTTGTCCCTGGGCAGCATCTTGATATTCGTGGAAATCCAGCGGGCAGCCTGCCCCTGAGGAACAAGGGCCCTCCTGGTACTGACAAAGGCTTCTGCCCAGGAAACCAAATCCACCACCCCACGTTCCACATCTCAGTTTGCAGAGCTCCAAGGGCACTCTCAAAGCAGCCCGAGTTGGCACAGGTGGCAGCTTGTCCCTGGGCGGCATCTAGATATTCGTGGAAATCCTGCAGGCAGCCGGCCCCCAAGGGCCAAGGGCCGACCTGGTACTGACAAAGGCTTCTGCCAGGGGAAACAAAACCCAGCACCCCACGTTTCTGGTCTCAGTTTGCAGAGCTCCGTGGGCACCCTCAAAGCAGCCCGAGTTGGCACAGGTGGCAGCTTGTCCCTGGGCAGCATCTTGATATTCGTGGAAATCCAGCAGGCTGCCAGCCCTTAAAGACCAAGGGCCTACCTGGCACTGCAAATGTTTCTGCCCAGAGAAACAAAACTCAGCACCTCACGTTAATGGTCCCAGTTTGCAGAGCTCCATGGGAACTCTCAAAGCAGCGCGAGTTGGCACAGGTGGCAGCTTGTCCCTGGGCAGCATCTTGATATTCGTGGAAATCTTCCTGCCAGCCTGCCCCTAAGGAACAAGGACCTACCTGGTACTGAGAGAGGCTTCTGCCCGGGAAAACAAAACCCACAACCCTACGTTCCTGGTCTCAGTTTGCAGAGCTCCGTGGGCACCCTCAAAGCAGCGCGAGTTGGCACAAGTGGCAGCTTGTCCCTGGGCAGCATCTTGATATTCGTGGAAATCCAGGAGGCAGCCGGCCCTGATGTTCCGAGAGCCTACCTGGTACTGCAAATGCTTCTGCCCGGGGAAACAAAACTCACCAAGGCAAGTTCCTGGTCTAACTTTGCAGAGCTCCATGGGCACTCTCAAAGAAGCCCGAGTTGCCACAGGTGGCAGCTTGTCCCTGGGTGGCATCTTGATATGCGTGGAAATCCAGCAGGCAGACTGCATCTAAGGGCTGAGGGCCTACTTGGTACTGACAAAGGCTTCTGCCCGGGAAAACAAAACCCATAACCCCACATACTTTCTCTCAGTTTGAAGAGCTCCGTGGGCACTCTCAAAGCAGCCCGAGTTGGCACAAGTGGCAGCTTGTCCCTGGGCAGCATCTTGATATTCGTGGAAATCCTGCAGGCAGCTGGCCCCCAAGGGCCAAGGCCTGACCTGGTACTGACAAAGGCTTCTGCCCGGGAAAACAAAACCCATAACCCCACGTTTCTGGTCCCAGTTTGCAGAGCACCATGGGCACTCTCAAAGCAGCCCGAGTTAGCACAGGTGGCAGCTTGTCCCTGGGCAGCATCTTGATATTCGTGGAATTCCAGCAGGCTGCCTGCCCTTAAGGACCGAGGGCCTACCTGGGACTGACAAAGGCTTCTGCCCGGAGAAACAAAACTCAGCACCCCAGGTTCATGGTCTCAGTTTGCAGAGCTCCATGGGCACTCTCAAAGCAGCCTGAGTTGGCACAGGTGGCAGCTTGTCCCTGGGCAGCATCTTGATATTCGGGGAAATCTTGCTGCCAGCCTGCCCCTAAGGAACAAGGGCCTACCTGGCACTGACAAAGGCTTCTGCCCGGGAAAACAAAACCCACAACCCTACCTTCCTGGTCTCAGTTTGCAGAGCTCCGTGGGCACCCCCAAAGCAGCGCGAGTTGGCACAAGTGGCAGCTTGTCCCTGGGCAGCATCTTGATATTCGTGGAAATTGAGCCGCCAGCCTGCCCCTGAGGAACAAGGGCCCTCCTGGTACTGACAAAGGCTTCTGCCCAGGAAACCAAATCCACCACCCGACGTTCCACATCTCAGTTTGCAGAGCTCCAAGGGCACTCTCAAAGCAGCCCGAGTTGGCACAGGTGGCAGCTTGTCCCTGGGCGGCATCTAGATATTCGTGGAAATCCTGCAGGCAGCCGGCCCCCAAGGGCCAAGGGCCGACCTGGTACTGACAAAGGCTTCTGCCAGGGGAAACAAAACCCAGCACCCCACGTTTCTGGTCTCAGTTTGCAGAGCTCCGTGGGCACCCTCAAAGCAGCCCGAGTTGGCACAGGTGGCAGCTTGTCCCTGGGCAGCATCTTGATATTCGTGGAAATCCAGCAGGCTGCCAGCCCTTAAAGACCAAGGGCCTACCTGGCACTGCAAATGTTTCTGCCCAGAGAAACAAAACTCAGCACCTCACGTTAATGGTCCCAGTTTGCAGAGCTCCATGGGAACTCTCAAAGCAGCGCGAGTTGGCACAGGTGGCAGCTTGTCCCTGGGCAGCATCTTGATATTCGTGGAAATCTTGCTGCCAGCCTGCCCCTAAGGAACCAGGGCCTACCTGGTACTGAGAGAGGCTTCTGCCCGGGAAAACAAAACCCACAACCCTACGTTCCTGGTCTCAGTTTGCAGAGCTCCGTGGGCACCCTCAAAGCAGCGCGAGTTGGCACAAGTGGCAGCTTGTCCCTGGGCAGCATCTTGATATTCGTGGAAATCCAGGAGGCAGCCGGCCCTGATGTTCCGAGAGCCTACCTGGTACTGCAAATGCTTCTGCCCGGGGAAACAAAACTCACCAAGGCAAGTTCCTGGTCTAACTTTGCAGAGCTCCATGGGCACTCTCAAAGAAGCCCGAGTTGGCACAGGTGGCAGCTTGTCCCTGGGTGGCATCTTGATATGCGTGGAAATCCAGCAGGCAGACTGCATCTAAGGGCTGAGGGCCTACTTGGTACTGACAAAGGCTTCTGCCCGGGAAAACAAAACCCATAACCCCACATACTTTCTCTCAGTTTGAAGAGCTCCGTGGGCACTCTCAAAGCAGCCCGAGTTGGCACAAGTGGCAGCTTGTCCCTGGGCAGCATCTTGATATTCGTGGAAATCCTGCAGGCAGCTGGCCCCCAAGGGCCAAGGCCTGACCTGGTACTGACAAAGGCTTCTGCCCGGGAAAACAAAACCCATAACCCCACGTTTCTGGTCCCAGTTTGCAGAGCACCATGGGCACTCTCAAAGCAGCCCGAGTTAGCACAGGTGGCAGCTTGTCCCTGGGCAGCATCTTGATATTCGTGGAATTCCAGCAGGCTGCCTGCCCTTAAGGACCGAGGGCCTACCTGGGACTGACAAAGGCTTCTGCCCGGAGAAACAAAACTCAGCACCCCAGGTTCATGGTCTCAGTTTGCAGAGCTCCATGGGCACTCTCAAAGCAGCCTGAGTTGGCACAGGTGGCAGCTTGTCCCTGGGCAGCATCTTGATATTCGGGGAAATCTTGCTGCCAGCCTGCCCCTAAGGAACAAGGGCCTACCTGGCACTGACAAAGGCTTCTGCCCGGGAAAACAAAACCCACAACCCTACCTTCCTGGTCTCAGTTTGCAGAGCTCCGTGGGCACCCCCAAAGCAGCGCGAGTTGGCACAAGTGGCAGCTTGTCCCTGGGCAGCATCTTGATATTCGTGGAAATCCAGCCGGCAGCCTGCCCCTGAGGAACAAGGGCCCTCCTGGTACTGACAAAGGCTTCTGCCCAGGAAACCAAATCCACCACCCGACGTTCCACATCTCAGTTTGCAGAGCTCCAAGGGCACTCTCAAAGCAGCCCGAGTTGGCACAGGTGGCAGCTTGTCCCTGGGCGGCATCTAGATATTCGTGGAAATCCTGCAGGCAGCCGGCCCCCAAGGGCCAAGGGCCGACCTGGTACTGACAAAGGCTTCTGCCAGGGGAAACAAAACCCAGCACCCCACGTTTCTGGTCTCAGTTTGCAGAGCTCCGTGGGCACCCTCAAAGCAGCCCGAGTTGGCACAGGTGGCAGCTTGTCCCTGGGCAGCATCTTGATATTCGTGGAAATCCAGCAGGCTGCCAGCCCTTAAAGACCAAGGGCCTACCTGGCACTGCAAATGTTTCTGCCCAGAGAAACAAAACTCAGCACCTCACGTTAATGGTCCCAGTTTGCAGAGCTCCATGGGAACTCTCAAAGCAGCGCGAGTTGGCACAGGTGGCAGCTTGTCCCTGGGCAGCATCTTGATATTCGTGGAAATCTTCCTGCCAGCCTGCCCCTAAGGAACAAGGACCTACCTGGTACTGAGAGAGGCTTCTGCCCGGGAAAACAAAACCCACAACCCTACGTTCCTGGTCTCAGTTTGCAGAGCTCCGTGGGCACCCTCAAAGCAGCGCGAGTTGGCACAAGTGGCAGCTTGTCCCTGGGCAGCATCTTGATATTCGTGGAAATCCAGGAGGCAGCCGGCCCTGATGTTCCGAGAGCCTACCTGGTACTGCAAATGCTTCTGCCCGGGGAAACAAAACTCACCAAGGCAAGTTCCTGGTCTAACTTTGCAGAGCTCCATGGGCACTCTCAAAGAAGCCCGAGTTGCCACAGGTGGCAGCTTGTCCCTGGGTGGCATCTTGATATGCGTGGAAATCCAGCAGGCAGACTGCATCTAAGGGCTGAGGGCCTACTTGGTACTGACAAAGGCTTCTGCCCGGGAAAACAAAACCCATAACCCCACATACTTTCTCTCAGTTTGAAGAGCTCCGTGGGCACTCTCAAAGCAGCCCGAGTTGGCACAAGTGGCAGCTTGTCCCTGGGCAGCATCTTGATATTCGTGGAAATCCTGCAGGCAGCTGGCCCCCAAGGGCCAAGGCCTGACCTGGTACTGACAAAGGCTTCTGCCCGGGAAAACAAAACCCATAACCCCACGTTTCTGGTCCCAGTTTGCAGAGCACCATGGGCACTCTCAAAGCAGCCCGAGTTAGCACAGGTGGCAGCTTGTCCCTGGGCAGCATCTTGATATTCGTGGAATTCCAGCAGGCTGCCTGCCCTTAAGGACCGAGGGCCTACCTGGGACTGACAAAGGCTTCTGCCCGGAGAAACAAAACTCAGCACCCCAGGTTCATGGTCTCAGTTTGCAGAGCTCCATGGGCACTCTCAAAGCAGCCTGAGTTGGCACAGGTGGCAGCTTGTCCCTGGGCAGCATCTTGATATTCGGGGAAATCTTGCTGCCAGCCTGCCCCTAAGGAACAAGGGCCTACCTGGCACTGACAAAGGCTTCTGCCCGGGAAAACAAAACCCACAACCCTACGTTCCTGGTCTCAGTTTGCAGAGCTCCGTGGGCACCCCCAAAGCAGCGCGAGTTGGCACAAGTGGCAGCTTGTCCCTGGGCAGCATCTTGATATTCGTGGAAATTGAGCCGCCAGCCTGCCCCTGAGGAACAAGGGCCCTCCTGGTACTGACAAAGGCTTCTGCCCTGGAAAACAAAAGCCATAACCCCACGTTCCACATCTCAGTTTGCAGAGCTCCGTGGGCACCCTCAAAGCAGCCCGAGTTGGCACAGGTGGCAGTTTGTCCCTGGGCGGCATCTTGATATTCGTGGAAATCCTGCAGGCAGCCGGCCCCCAAGGGCCAAGGGCCTACCTGGTACTGACAAAGGCTTCTGCTCTGGAAAACAAAACCCAGCACCCCACGTTTCTGGTCTCAGTTTGCAGAGCACCATGGGCACTCTCAAAGCAGCCCGAGTTGGCA
>NW_024037454.1:0-31032 GCF_015832195.1 Motacilla alba alba
AAACTGAAGTGCCAGGTTTTCATATCGACATCGTTTCCCCAGAGGAAAATACACTGAAACGCCTCAGTCCCGCGGCCAAATGTCGTTTCTGTTCCCAGTCCTGGGAAGGGGAGCTCTGGGCTGTTCCTTCAGGCACTGCTGCTGTGCTGGACGCTGGACGCTGAGAGCTCGGCTCTTCCCACGGAGCAGGCTCGCCTTTCCTGCTCTCCTGCGGGCAGAGCCCTCGCAGAAGCAGCAGAGAGAACCGCGGTGAGAGCCGCGGGGCAGCACTGGGCTCTGCCCTGCTGAGCCTGGCCAGGGCTCACAGCTGCGGGGCAGGGGCAGCTGGGGGGCAGCCTGGGGCTGCAGGGCTCACAGCTGGATTTGGGGAGCAGCCTGGGGCTGCAGGGCTCACAGCTGGATTTGGGGAGCAGCCTGGGGCTGCAGGGCTCACAGCTGGGGCTGGGGAGCAGCCTGGGGCTGCAGGGCTCACAGCTGGATTTGGGGAGCAGCCTGGGGCTGCAGGGCTCACAGCTGGATTTGGGGAGCAGCCTGGGGCTGCAGGGCTCACAGCTGGATCTGGGGAGCAGCCTGGGGGCTCACAGCTGGATTTGGGGCTGCAGAGCTCACAGCTGGATTTGGGGAGCAGCCTGGGGGCTCACAGGGAAGGCTTGGCTGTCCATTGATGGCCAGCCCGGGGGCACCAGCAGAGTCCAGAACGTTCCCTGCACAGCCAGGAGGACGAAGTGGCCACGGAGGAGTGTCTGGAAGGCCTGGGGGGCCCCAGCCATGAGCAGCAGCTGCTCCCCACATGCCTGTGCCTCACCAGCCTGCTGCTCACACTCCAGGCTGCTCCCTCCTCTCCAAATTTTAGCTGCATCACATGTTACTTTGAGAAGATCCCTATATAAATATTTTGGCTCATTTAATATGCCTTCTGGTATTTTAACACCAGGTCTCTTTTTCTTCACCATTTGGGGAACTTATTTTTATTTTCAAACAAATTGGATACACTTACAGAAGTTCACTTCCAGAACCGAGTGTTTTAGGGAGGATTGCAGGAGTGCAGGTGAAATGACAGTGTGCTGGGAGACTCCTGCTGGAAGTGTGTGTGCTGCTGGGCGCTGCCTGAAAATCACTGTGCACGAGCAAGACAGAGCAGGGAGCAGTTCTGGGGTTTATATTGGCTTGGCAAGTTCAGAATATTCAAATGGAAAACACTTTGAACTAGAAATTTTAAATTTTAATTTAAATTTCAATTGAATTCAAATCAGATGGCAGCATCCAGGTGTCCCCAGCTGCCCCCAGAAGGGTAAAAATGGTGTGAGCTTCCTAAGGGGGCTGGAACAGCCCCAGGCTCTGCCTGTTCCCTTCCTTCCTTGGTTCCCTTTCCCAGTTCCCTTCCTCCTCCCAGCTCCCTCCTCTCCCCTCATCCCTCTCCCCACTCGCTGCTGCCTCTGAACACGAGGGAGGCTCCAAACCAAGGGTGTCACTGCCAAGTCCTTCCCGGGATTGTCTCTCACTGAAATTTTACTGCAGATACTTGATCCTAAAAGCAAATAAAAGCAAATAAAAGCAAATAAAAGCAAATAAAAGCAAATAACTCCCGGGGTGTCCGTCCTGCTGCCAGGACAGATCCTGGAGCCTGGCAGTGCCTGGAGTTTGTCATCATTCCTCAGCTTTACCCGGGTAATTTTATTTAGACACGGGCATTTGCTGCTGATAAATCCGGCCCCGTTACCATGGTTAGGTACCGAATGTATTTATTAAATAAATACATTTATTTAATTATAATTTTATTCATTTATTTATTTATTAAATGCCGAATCCAGTCCAATTAGAGCTGGTCTCTCACCAAGCAGAGGCCACAAAGGGAGGGGGAGGCGGCAAAAGCCAGAGCAGAGGAGAAAGTCACGGGACAGGAAGGGGAAAAGGAGCGTGAAGCAGAAATAAATCAAACCAACAACAAAGCCCTAAAGCAGGAGGAGCAGGGAAAGGAATAAAAGGTAAGAGGACAACATAAATGGAGCAGAGTGGATTGAGAACAGCAGGTGATGATCACAGGCTGGGAGGTTGGTGCAGCCACACTCGTGGAGGTAAATGAGCATCTGGATGCAGAAAATATCCCTGTCTGCCTCAAAAACGGGCACCAGATGTGTCTGAGCTGTTGCCTGGGGACATTGTCCCTTCCAGCTGTGACACCATCCCCAGCCTGCCCACAAGGCTCGGGAAAAGGGCTGTGCAAGCTGCAGAGACTGAACGAAAGGAGCATTCCTGTGAGGAGGAGCCTGCGCGGGCAGGGCTGTGGGAGAGCTCAGTCCCATCCCAGTGAGTGCCCCCCAGAGCTGCGGCTGGCAGTCCAGACTCAGGAGGAGTAAAAATGAAAATCTGAGATTTCCCGGAGAATGGAAATTTGTTCTGAAATACGACAATATTGTGTTCCTGGGCACGGGGCCTCGGGGCACTCTTAGACCGCTCCGAGTGTTTCTGCAGCCCCACAGCCCTGGGGTGGCACTGCCAGCTGCGGGGACAGGGCTTGGGATGGGATGGGATGGGATGGGATGGGATGGGATGGGATGGGATGGGATGGGATGGGATGGGATGGGATGGGATGGGATGGGAGGGGGGCCCTGCCCTGTGCTCCCAGGACTGTCTGTGCTGGGCTCTTCATCCCAGGCTCAGCATCTCCCAGTTCAAACCCTGATCAGAGGTGTCAGCTGGGGGAGGTCCCTGGGCCATCTCTCACCATGAAAACCCTTCACTGGCGTTTGCCAGTCTGGTTTCACCCCTGCTCCTCCCCAGCCCTCTCACAGCACAGGGGTTTCCCATTCCCTCCTCGCAGCCTGCTTCTTGGGAAAGAGGGAGAGGAGAAGGGGAAAACTGGGTGGCTGCTGGCTTGTGTGTCAATTATACATCAGAGGCTTTGCTGCCGCTTCAGAAGCTTCTAATAATAATTATTATAATTAGGGCACTGGGAGAGAAATGTGCTGAGATCAGGGAGGAAAGCAGGAAAGCCAGGCCAGAATTAATTAGCCTCTTTTATCTAAGAATCTCAGAGCATTTAGACATTAATTACCGGGCGCGGCGGTTCAGTCAGCGATGCTCCTTTGCTGCCGCTCCGGTGCCGGGCTCAGCTCGGCCCTCCTCGCCCAGCCGGGCGCTGCTGCAGGTGCTGCGGGGCACAGAGACGGCTCCTCGCTCCCTCGGGCCCCGGCTGGCACCCCGAGAGCTCCGGGGAGCCGGCGGGTGCTGCTGCAGCCGGGCACGGCCCTGGCACGGCCCTGGCACCCCGCGCACCCCGCTCCCGGGGAGCAGAGGCTGCTGCTGACCCGGCCAGCTGCACCTGTGCCAGCGGCACCTGGGCAGCAGCAGAGCTGTGCATGGGCATCCTTTCTGTCCTCCCGGGGTACCCGTGCCGTGCCCACTGTCGGTGAATATTCATTAAGAGAAATTAGCATCTAATAGGTCTTAATTGACTTATAAAAGCCTTGTTTTGTGCTAATGAAGTCTGTGCTGTAGCAGTGCCTGACGGCAGCTGGTGGGTCCCTGTGCCCCAGCGGCCACCTCGGCTCCATCGGCCCCATCGCTTCTCCTTCCCCACAGCCCTGGGAGGGGAGCCGTGCCTGCCCCAGCCCCTGGGAGGGGAGCCGTGCCTGCCCAAACCCCTGGGAGGGGTGCCGTGCCTGCCCCAGCCCTGGAGCTCAAAGCCAGCTGGAGAAACCTGCTCTGTGGGGCTGTCCCTGGTCTGTGGAGCTGTCCCCCATGCCCGTGGGGCTGTTCCTGGTCTGTGGGGCTCTTCCTGGTCTGTGGGGCTGTCCCCCATGCCCGTGGGGCTGTTCCTGGTCTGTGGGGCTCTTCCTGGTCTGTGGGGCTGTCCCCCCTGCCTGTGGTGGGTGTCCCTGGTCTGTGGTGAGTGTTCCTGGTCTGTGGGGCTGTCCCACCTGCCCCTGAGGAGTGTCCCCCCTGCCCATGGGGGCTGTCCGTGCCCGTGGCAGGGGGATTGCAATGAGACAAACATCCCTTCCAGCCCAAGCCATGGTGGCACCGTGTGACAGCCTTTGGGTCCCGGCTGGGAGAAGGGTGTCCGTGGCCTGAGCCCTGTGTGCAGGCTTGCAGAGCTCCCCTGATGACCCCAGCGGTGCCCTGCGCCCCTGCAGGGGGGTCGGGTGAAGGGTTGGGGTGCCCGAGGCACAGTCTGAGCTCGGTTCCTCGGCTGGAACGAAGCCCTCGGGGTTCCAGCCCTGTCCCGCTGCTGTGGGATGTGGGTAGAGCTGCAAAAAGGAGCTGGAATTCACACAGCACCTGGAAGCGTTCTCAGAGCTCGTGGGTCAGGGTTTTACAGGGGCTCAGCTCATAATGCCTTTGTCCAAGCCTAGAAATGGATAAAAAATTCAGTTTAGCCATTATTGACTGTTTTCAGACAAGACACAGGGCAGCTTTGAAGTGAGTCTGTAAATGAGAGCAGCCCTGCAGCTCCCAGACTGAGAGACTCCTTCATCATTGACCAGGAAGGGGAGGGAGGAGATGAGCAGGCTTCCTGACTTCTGGGTTTCTGCCTGTTCCTGTAAATTGTGTGCTCTGTGTTCCTGGCTGGGGGGGATGGAGGCACGGGAGAGCAGGGCAGTGCCAGTGGGGCTCCCGGTGGCACAGCCCCTTCCCCAGGCTCTGCTCCCGGCCTCGGGGGCTCGGAATTGGCACCACTGTCTATTTCCCTGTTTCTTTCCTTTTCCCCGTTTTTCCATGGGGCTCTGGAGCGGGGGCAGAGCAGCAAAAAGTCTCCTCAGTCCATGGGGTGAGGAAATTTCCCCAGCTGGCCCCGCAGGAGCTCTGGTGCAGCTGTGACCTGTCACCGTGTGTCCCTGTCACCGTGTGTCCCTGTCACCGTGTGTCCCTGTGCCCAGGGCAGAGCTGCAGCTCCAGCCTGACCAGCCCCGTTCTCTGTTGTTCCTCCAGCCCCTGTCCCACTGTGAGGGACCCTCAGGCCTGGGTGTGACACTGGGGACAGGCTGTGGCTCCCTGCCACCATCAGAGCGGGGCTGCAAAGCCACGTGGTGCCTCCCGTGGTTTTGGGGTGTCAGGGCTGTGCAGAGCTGTGGTTTGGGGGTGTCAGGGCTGGGCAGAGCTGGCAGGGGCTGTTCCCCCATGGTACCTCCCATGGTTTTGGGGTGTCAGGGCTGGCCAGAGCTGTGGTTTCGGGGTGTCAGGGCTGGGCAGAGCTGTGGTTTGGGGGTGTCAGGGCTGTGCAGAGCTGTGGTTTGGGGGTGTCAGGGCTGGGCAGAGCTGGCAGGGGCTGTTCCCTGGCCGGGGCCATTCCCTGTCAGGGAGGATGGATGCTCCTGATGCCCTCGGTGTCCGTGCTGGCTGTGCTGCCCTGTTCCCGGTGCCAGCTCTCCCCTCGGTCACGGACTGCTGCGGCTGGGCAGGGCTCCAGCTGGAAAACAGAGCCTCAGCCCTGCACTGCAGGACCGGGAATTGTCCCTGTCCTGGGCTTCCCTCCCGGCTCTGCCCGTGAAGGACCCGCCGTCCCCAAGGGCTCTGCTCCGGGCGTGCCCCGGCCTCGCTGAGGGAGGCAGGACTGGGCTGTGGGGAGGGAAGGGGATGATGTTGGGGGTGATGCCTGCCAGGACAGAGGCTGGCAGTGCCAGCTGCCCCAGCTGGCTCTGCCCTGGAGCCTTGGAGCAGAAACGGCGTCTGGAGAAGTCAGGGGGCTCTGGCCGTGGTTGCTCAGTCGGACACACGCGGTGGATCCTCCCTGAGGATCTGTGCAGGGGTTCCAGCCCACGTTGGATATTGAGCAGTCCATGGCAGCGAGGTGTATGGGGAGCTCCAGGGTCACAGGGATCTGCTGCTGATGGTTCTGGGGGGTCTGCTGCTGCTGGTTCTGGGGAGCTCCAGGGTCACAGGGATCTGCTGCTGCTGGTCCTGGGGAGCTCTGCCAGCGCTGTGTGCTGGTGACCCGGGAAGGCCCCTGTGAGGGTTCCCGTGGCCCTGGCTGCCCTGCCGGCCCGGGGGGGCTCAGCAGCCTGTCCTGGGGTGTGGGGGGTCTGGAGCTGCCGTAACCCCGGGCTCTCTGTCCCCCTGCAGGCGAGCCCTCCCGCTGGTCCTCGTCCCACTGCGACTGCTGCTGCAAGAACGGCAAGGGCGACAAGGAGGGCGAGAGCGGCACGTCCTGCAACGAGCTGTCCACGTCGAGCTGCGACAGCCAGTCCGAGGCCAGCTCCCCGCAGGAGACCGTCATCTGCGGGCCCGTCACGCGCCAGCCCAACATCCAGACCCTGGACCGGCCGGCCAAGAAGGGCCCGGTGCAGCTGCTGCAGCAGTCCGAGATCCGCAGGAAGAGCGACCTGCTCCGGACTCTCACCTCCGGCTCCCGGGAGTCCAACTCCAGCAAGAAAAAAGCGGTGAAGGAGAAGCTCTCCATTGAGGAAGAGCTGGAAAAATGTATCCAGGATTTCCTCAAAATCAAAATCCCAGACAGGTTTCCCGAGAGGAAGCACCCCTGGCAATCCGAACTGCTGCGGAAGTACCACCTGTAGGCTCCGGGCGGGCAGAGCACGCGAGCTCGTTACCTTAGAGCCACGTCCCAAGTGACACAAGAGCAATTCCCAACAACAACTATTGGTTAGGTCGCCAAAACCAAAATCCATCTCTAGTACTGCCTAATTTGCCTATTTCACCTTAACATTTCTAGTCGTAGGGGAACGATCTTTTTGCAGTCCTGGAAGCACAATGACAAACGCTTTTGTTTGTAAACTTGGAGTCTTACACAAGCTGAAAACCTTAAGGGCACAACCAGGCCCACCCCAAGGGAGGCTCGTGGGGCCCCGGAGCAGGCAGGGCGGGATGGTGAGGGCTCCGAGCCCTCTGCAGCCTGCTGGGAGCAATAGTGCCTGCAGGGAGGAGCACAGCACAAAGGGAGGGGCACAGGTGAGGGCTCCGTGCCCTCTGCAGCCTGCTCGGAGCACAGCACAAAGGGGGGGAGCACAGGTGAGGGCTCCGTGCCCTCTGCAGCCTGCTCGGAGCACAGCACAAAGGGGGGAGCACAGGTGAGGGCTCCGAGCCCTCTGCAGCCCGCTCAGAGCAGGTGTGCCTGCAGGGAGGAGCACAGCACAAAGGGAGGAGCACAGGTGAGCGCTCCGAGCCCTCTGCAGCCTGCTCAGCAGGTGTCCCTGCAGGGAGGAGCACAGCACAAAGCCCCAGCTCTGCCCCGGCAGTTTAAGCATGTGTATTTATATATGTGCATATATATATGTGTGTATATATATCTCTGTGTATATATATATGTGTATATATATCAATATATATTGCTTAAAGATTTTCTGGCTCTCTCCTTATAACTGCACTTTCTCAGAAAAGAGCATTTTTTTAGTCTGTGGATGTCCCGTTTCTTCTCCAGGCCCTTGAGGGCTAGCAGTAGAAATCATCTCCCTGTCTCTCTCCTCTGCCCCCGCCAGTCCTGCCCCTCCCCGGGGCCCTGTAAACGTGTCCCCGTGGAGAGCAGGGCGCAGCCCCTGGGTTTGTGTTCCATCAGCAGAATCTGCTGCTTGTTTGGGATGCCCCTGTCCCTGCTGTGCTCCCCGAGGCTCTGGGCTCTCACAGGCGTGCTGATCCCCCTGGAAAGCTGCAGGGATGGCTCCGGGCTGTGTGGGGATGCTGTGGGGCTGCTGGCTCCCGCAGGTGCCAGGTGTGTGTGCCAGGGGTGGCTGTCCCAGCTGGCAGGGACGGCGGGCACTGCGGCCCCTCTGCCCCCAGCCCAGCCGGGGGGCTCAGAGCCGTCGCTGCAGGAGGGAGCAGGGCTGTGCCAGGAGGAAGCTCGGCCCCAGAGGAGCTCCCTGCAGCCCTGCAGCCCTGCCCGCGGGTGCCAGCCCTGCCAGGGCCCTGGTGGCACTGCAGCCCGGCACACCCTGTGCCCCTGTCCCCCGGAGCTGTGGGAAGAGCTGGGCTCGTCCTGCCCTGAGCTCGGGGAAGGGCAGCGGGGTCGGGCCAGGGGAGGGGACACGGACTGGCCAGAGAGGGGACAGGGCTGGCACAGGCAGGGGGACCCAGGGCTGGGCAGGGGGCTCGGGCTGCTGGGGCAGCCGTGGGGAGGGACAGAACACTCCAGCGCTCCAGCTGGGGAGGCCACAGCTGGGAACAAACCACCCGGAGGGTTTGGGATCAAGCACTTCTTTTCTAAAGGCACAGGAAGAAGATTTTATATATCTATATCTATATCTATCTATATCTATGAATATAAAGCTGTGGGCAGTGCCAGTGCTGTAACGCAGATCGCTCGGGTTCTGACTCAGGGTCCTGCAGGTTCCAGGGCTCCCCTCCCACGCCCCAGGTGCTGCTGTGGGAGGTGCAGTCCTGCCTGCACAGCTCCTCCTGTGCTCCTGCTGCACTTCCAGCCAGGAGGAACCTCGCTGCCTGCAGGGCTCCATCACCCGGGCTGGCGGGGGTGCCAGGGAGCCCTGGGGTCCCCAGGAGCCCCCGGCCGTGTTTGGGGTCGGGGTGCCAGGGAGCCCTGGGGTCCCCAGGAGCCCCCAGCCATATTTGGGGTCGGGGGTGCCAGGGAGCCCTGGGGTCCCCAGGAGCCCCCAGCCGTGTTTGGGGTTGCGTGCACCTTACAGCAGCTGAAAAAGGAAGCAATACGTGTCCAGAGGGGTGGATAGGCAGGAGCTGGCTGCAGGGGAACCCTCACAGCAATACCCCTGCAGGTGGCTGGAGAGCAGGGCTGCCTGGGCAGCTGGGGTCACTCTGGGGTGGTTGGGGGCAGGAGGAGCCGTCCCTGTCCCCTCTGTCGGTGCTGCAGGGGGGCTCTGCCTGGGAAATGCTCACTGAAGAGACCCAGCACTCCTGGGCTGTGCTGTAGAGCCAGCTCGGGGCTGAGGACATTCCCTCCCCCTGGAATTCGGGCTCTTGTGCCACCCTCCACTCGCAGGCACATCTTCCCACGGAAATCAATGATTTGTACAAGCTCCACAGGTTTGGCCCCGCTCAGTTATTTCATGGTTCGTTTATAGCATTTTGCTCTCCCCGCTCAACATTTCCTGCATCTTGTGCCCCTGGGACCAGGAGCAAGGAGTGGGAACAGCTAGAGCTCTCCTCTGGGTTTCAGCAGGGTTCAGCACAGGCCGCCTCTGCTCCTGCAGCTGAATCCTCGTGCTGGCTCTCCAGACCCTCCCCTGGCTCTTTTTAACATCCCAGCCCTCTGGGCTGCAGGCAGCGTGTGCAGGGGGAGGAGAGGGCACTGGGGTGTGAGTGAGTGTGAGTGTGAGTGTGAGTGTGTTCCCAGGGACACGGGATTGCTCCATGATTTAATCACTGGGGGAGAATCAGACCAAATGAAACGCGCCCAAGTGGGCTTGATTTATGTGGCCTTCACGCCTCCAGCTTGAGAGGAAATGGTTATTGCTCTCCAGTGCCACAGAAATAGAGGTCTTAAACTTCAGTCATCACGGGCAGGCCCAACCTGCAGGGAAACCCAGCCAGGGCAGTGCCAGGCGTGGGGCTCTGCCTGTGTGTGCTTGTGGGGGTTCTGCTGCATCTCTGAGAGCCCTGCCTGTGCTGTGACCCCACGGGCAGCTGTTTTGTGGGGGGTTTGTGCAGAGCTGGGGCTGTGCTGGCAGGATTTGTGCTGCTCAGAGGGCCTGGGGGGCTCTCACAGCCCTGGAGGGGTCAGCAGCTCTGCCCAGCACCCCCAGCTCTGCCCAGAGCTCCCCTTCCCTCCCTCCTCACCCGCTGCTCTCTGCACCCCACAGCCCCCTGCACCCCTGGGGCAGCTGGCAGGCTGGGACAGAGCAGGGCCAGAGGAAGGGCTGATCAGGATGGCCCCGTGGCTCAGGGCTGGGCGCTGCTGGGTCAGGAAGGGGCACCCAAACCTTCTGCAGGCACGGGATGGTGGCAGGAGAGTGACCTCCCCCACGAGCCCCGGAGATCCCTTGCCAGCATTAGTGCCATGCACACAGGGGTGCACAGCTGCACGGGCACCCCTGCAGGGAGGGACAGACACAGCTGGGTGGGTGACAGTGCCCTGCAGGGAGGGACAGACCCAGCTGGGTGGGTGACAGGCAGTGCCCTGCAGCGAGGGACAGACCCAGCTGGTGACAGTGCCCTGCAGGGAGGGACAGACACAGCTGGGTGGGTGACAGTGCCCTGCAGGGAGGGACAGACCCAGCTGGGTGGGTGACAGGCAGTGCCCTGCAGCGAGGGACAGACCCAGCTGGTGACAGTGCCCTGCAGGGAGGGACAGACACAGCTGGGTGGGTGACAGTGCCCTGCAGGGAGGGACAGACCCAGCTGGGTGGGTGACAGGCAGTGCCCTGCAGCGAGGGACAGACCCAGCTGGTGACAGTGCCCTGCAGGGAGGGACAGACCCAGCTGGGTGGGTGACAGGCAGTGAGTGCCCACGGGCAGCACAGGGCAGGAAGGAAACTGGGCTGGAGCTTGCCTGAGACACCTGGGCTCGGGCTGTAAAGTGCATTCTGCTCAAACCGGGTTTGGTTTCGGTGACACAGCCACGTGTCTCCCTAGGACAGGTGTTGCAGCAAGCCAGAATTAAACTCCACTCGTGGAGTACTTCATTCTGTCAAAAATATCTGAGCAGAAAACTGGGCTTTGAGCTACTTTCCACCAGGAACAAAAACCAGGTTCTGTGGCAACCAATCTGGAAACCTCCCCAGCCTGCAGGGGGACTGAGGCTCAGCTGCCAGCAGCAGAATTCCCGGCTTGCAGGGGCTTTGCCAGCCCTGCGACCCCAGAGCAGGACTCAGAGCCCTCGGGGGACATGCAGAGAACGTGTCATTTCCACAGGCCCCTGGGGACCAAGTGCTTTTGTCCCTAAACCATCTGCACACCCAGCACAGAGGCTTCCCAGGGCTCGGAGAACGCTTTGGGTGACCTTGGCTGAGTCTGTTTATTAATTCCATTTGCAGGTTGAGGGCCGAAGGAGAAGAGGGGGCTGGGTTTCCTGGCAATGGCCACCACGTACCCGAGCCCCTCAGCCGTGTCCCTGCCCGCTGCCCCAGCCCTGGCAAGGCTGGAGGAACTTCCAGCCCCCTCCCCAAGCCCCCAGCACTGCGAGTGCGGGCTCGACTTTCAGAGTACTTTATGCATAAGGCCCCATGTGTATCATGGTACAAAATAATTGTCCAGTCTTATGGATAGTTTATGCCCCAGCGGGGTTTTGTAGATTAATAGTAAAAAAAAAAAAAAAAAAAAAAAAAAAAAGGGAAAGCACTTTTAAATTATTTATATTATAAAAAGACATTCTTTATTTTTCTTGGCATTGATGTCACTTAGCGAAAAAATCCGTTTATAAATAGGATATTGCAGATTTTAAACTATAGCAATGCTCGAGCAAACACGAATTCAGAGCTCCACAGAGAAAAGGACCGAGGTGACGCAGAGGGTGGCAGGGCCCAGCTGGCTCCAGGGCAGAGGATGTCCCCGTGTGCCCCCCTGGCTGTCCCCAGGCCCGGGGGCTGTGCTGAGGTGCTGCCAGTGCAATATTTCCCAGCCCACGGGAGGCACAGGGCTTTGGGGCCCTTGGGATCTCTCTCTCGGGGCCTTGCTTACGTTACATTTTCGGACCTCATTCAGCACTAAATGACTTCGCTGAGGCTGAGTCAGTCTGTTGCACATTGATGTAGATTAAGTGGCACCCACTGAATTACCTCTCGACTTTCCAACGTGGTTCACTTGTACATAAGTGTAATGTCAAACTGTTTACAGGTTCTTTCGTGCGTAATTGTGGAAAAAAAAAAAGAAGTTTTAACTACAAATTTAAAGGAATCGATTTTACTGGAAGGTGTTTAACAAAATGAATGTGCTTAATACAGTATAGACATCCTTGCTAATGGTCTCACCTGAATGCATGTATCCGTGTTGTCAGTCCCACCAGTGAGGTTATTGGCAATATTCTGCAGTCTGTGAATAGCAAATATGCATAAACTACTGTGACTCTGACAAATATAACTCGGTAACTGTTTCTACTGTGGTATGTGAAAAAATCCTGTAGCTTTTAGCCTGCTGTATTTCCCTGGTGCAAGGAGCACCAGGAAAGACAGAGATCTGGGAGAAGTGAGGCCACGGCTGTGCCCTGAGCAGGGTGGTGACAGCCCCTGCCAGCTGGCTGTGCTATGAGTGCTAAAAATGCCATTTTCAGAGGCTGGCAGGTGGAGGGGAAGCTGCTGCTGCCCCGGGCTGGGGCTGGGGAAGGCAGAGCCTGGGGCAGGGGCTCTGGGACCCTGCATGGGGAGCTCAGCCGTGCTCTGGGGGTGCTGGGGCTCACTCCAGCTGCTGATTGCCACTCCAGTGCAGCAGGAGAGCACACTGGGAGCTGCTGATTGCCACTCCAGTGCAGTAGGAGAGCACACTGGGAGCTGCTGATTGCCACTCCAGTGCCGTGCTCTGGGGGTGCTGGGGCTCACAGCTGCAGCCAGCTGCTGATTGCCACTCCAGTGCAGCAGGAGAGCACACTGGGAGCTGCTGATTGCCACTCCAGTGCAGCAGTGGGTGCTCTGCACTGGGAGCTGCTGTTTGCCATTCCAGCTCACAGGGAATGGGCTGTACTGGGAGCTGCTGTTTGCCCCTCCAGCTCTCAGTGGGTGCACACAGGGAGGGCACAGACCAGAACAAAGGTTGGTGCCCCTCAGCTGTCACACACACCCACAGGAGTGCATCCATGGGTACACCCAGGCTTTCTTGCTCGCGGGGGTTTGGCGCTGGCTCGTGTAACCGCTTCCCTCCCTGCTGGCTGGGCCTTGCTCCCCCTCCAAGGCACTGGGGCTTTCCCCAGTTTATTTCTGGCTCGGTTATTCATGGTTTTAATCTGCAGTACTTGGCTGTGGTCTGGATGAAGCCCTTTCCAATGGCTCCATCCCTGCAGCAGCATTTGCCCCGTGTGGTGCTTCCCCAGGGTTTGGGTGCTGCAGTGCCTGCACTTGGAGGATCTTTGAGCTGTGTCCCTTGGGGTGAGGGGGATGCTCGCTGAGCTCCCCTGCGGCCCCGGCCCGCTGCTGGCAGTGCCACGAGCCCGGAGATGCCAGGATTCCCATCCTGGCACAGCCCCTGCAGAGGCCCTGCCCTGTGCCTCGGGGCCAGCACCTGCAGGGGGGCCCTGTGTCCCTGAAGAGCCCTCCCAGCTCTGGCACCAGCCTGTCCCCATCAGGCACCCCTGTCTGGAGCGCAGGGCTGGGGACAGCGCAGGGGAGCCGAGGGACCCTCGGCTGCAGCCCTGCTCCCTCTGCCTGGGCTGGCCCCCAGGCTCCCTCCCTCCACCCTGCCAGGTCCCAGGCAGGGGACACCCCGGGCTGCTGTCACCCCTGGCTGGTGCCAGCTCTTCTCCCGGCCAGGACACCCTCAGCCCTGAGCAGGGCTCCTCTCCGGGGCTGCCCCCTCGCATCCCAGAGCAGGAAGGTGGTTTTGGTTGTTCTGAGCACTGGCTGCTTTTCGTGTCAGGGCAGATGTGAAGGAGCAGTGGGTGTTGAGGTGGAACACCTGCACAGTGATTACTGAGGATGTAATTCCCTCCCCCATGCAGCACGGGGTGATGTGCATGGAAAGGAGGAGAGATTCCCTTTGATGCCAGGTGATACCAGAAAAGGATTTTAATCTGCCTTACAACTATGTAATTAAGAGAGCTTATATATAGAAATATCTATCTGCCTATCTCCCCACGAGTGTGTTTGTGGCTGGGAGCAGGGCGGGCAGCACCAGGCCCGGGCTGGCCCTGCTCTCTGCCCGCTGCTGCCACAAGAGACAAACTCAAAGCTCGTCCAAAGCCTTTCCAGAGGAGAGATCCCCCCCTGCCAGGGACAGCCCCTGCCCCCAAAGGCTGAGCTGTCCCAGCACCCCGCACCTGGGACGAGGCGTGCCTGGGGGGGCTGTGCCCAGCCCGTGCCACCCCTTCTGCTCCTGAGCAGGCGGGGACGGGTGACCCTGCAGGTCATGGTGAGGGGTGAGGGTGACCCTGCAGTCACAGTGACAGGTGAGGGGTCAGGGGTGCCCCTGCCAGTCACGGTTGTCTTGTCAGGGTGGGACTGAACTCTTGCCATGCCCCAAACCCGAGCACAGGAGGAGCTCGGTGGCTCCCTGGGGCAGGAGGGGCAGGAGGTCAAGGCTGGGGTGCAGAGCATCCTCCAGCTGCCCCTACTGTGCCCAGGCCAGGAGCAAACCTGCTGGGGGGAGTGGGGCTGGGGCTGGGCTCGGGGGGCACAGGACACCCCTGGTTCCCAGGAGCACAGGACACCCCCTGCTCGCCCCTGGGTTCCCAGGACACCCCCTGTTCACCCCCTGGTTCTCTCCCAGGAGCACAGGACGCTCCCTGCTCACCCCCTGGTTTGTGGGGGCACAGGACACCCCCTGCCCACCCCTGGACTCCCCGGGGCACAGGACGACCCCTGCTCACCCCCTGCTCACCCCCTGGTTCCTGGGGGCACAGGACACCCCCTATTCACCCCTGGGTTCCCAGGGGCACAGGACACCCCCTGCTCACCCCCTGCTCACCCCCTGGTTCCTGGGGGCACAGGACACCCCCTATTCACCCCTGGGTTCCCAGGGGCACAGGACACCCCCTGCTCACCCCTGCTCACCCTGGAGTTTCCAGGGGCACAGGACACCCCCTATTCATCCCTGGGTTCCTGGGGGCACAGGACACCCCCTGCTCACCCCAGGGTTCCTGGGGGCACAGGACACCCCCCGCTCACCCCCTGCTCGCCCCTGGGCTCCCAGGACCCCCCTGCCCACCCTGCTCTCTCCCGGGGCTGCTGCCAGGAGCTGTGGCTGCCCCGCTGTGCCCGTGCCCGGGGCTCTGCAGGGAGAGCTCTGTAAATACAGCAGGTTAAAATCTGGCGCGGTATCGGCGAGTCTCTATTTAATGCAGATGTTTCCCATGTTTTGTAGTATTGTTTTATTGATAAATAAAAATCAACCAAAGACAAACCCGGCGTTTGGCGTGGGCTGTGTGGGCAGTTCTGGAGACTGGCCCTGGCACAGGGGCTGGGGGCCCTCAGCCTGTCCCTGCCACACTGGGAATCCTCCTCCCAGGCACAGACCCTGGGAATGGAATGCAGGGGAGGGGAAAGCCTGCCCTGAGGAGCCCTGAGCTTGTCACCACCCGGGTGTGCCCCGCACTGCCCCAGCTCTGCCTGCGACACCGAGTCACCCAGCAGGGCTGGGATGGCACAAACATCACTAATGGCTCCAAAATGATCCCACAACGCTCGGGATTTTTACAGCACAGCAAGAAAAGCAAAACTTGCAGCAATTAAATTGCATCTTAATGAGCTGCCTCCCAAAGAAAAGCTTGAGAAAAATGGGTTCATCAGAGACTCGTTAAAAAAATCACTAAAACCATTAATACTATAAACATCTTCTCTGTGGCATAAATTTTGCATCTTTCCAGATGTGTTTTTATTATTATGCCCAATTTATGGGAGGAGAAGACAAGGCGCAGCTCTTTGGGTTATTTTATCCAGGGATGCCAGCAGGCAATAGCCAGGAGGTGAAAAACCACCTCCTCCTACCAAATTCCTGGGCAGGTGTGCCCGTGCCACACCAGGCTGCCACATCCAAACCCCATAGCAAATTTTATTTGTTTTTTACCAGAGCAAAAGATTCCTGATTTGGGGACTTAGTGGCACTGAAGAGGGGAGTGATGTCTGTGACCCTGGGAGTGGCCACTGGCCCTGAAATGGAGCTGTGAGTGTCACAGCACAGCGTCCCCAAAGGGGCGATAACCAGCATTGACCCCAGGACTCCAGAAGGCTGATCAATCACTTTATTATACTATATTATATAGTATATTATATAGTATATATCATTACTTTATTATACTATATTATGTAGGTATTAACAAGCCCATCGCCCTCCCAGACAGTCACAATACAGGTGCACCCAGCTGGTCCTTGAATCCAAACACCACCACCAGTGGCCAGCCAAGAAATCCCTCTTTGGTAAACAAACCTCCATCACACATTCCACATGTTCACAACAACAGCTGCAACAAGTGAAGATAAGAATTGTTTCTCATTCTTTTCTCAGATCTTCTCACGGCCTTCCCCAGGACGATGCCTGGGAGGGCTGTGCCCCTGCTCTCTGTGACCAGCAGCAGAAGGAATTTGGGCAGACTCTGGGATTTAACCCCTCGAGGTGCCTGGGAAGGGTTTGCAGCAGTTCCCAGCTGGGGCAGAGCTGGGCTGGCAGAAAGGCTCAGCACTCTGTGCTGGGTGGGAGCAGCTGGGTTTGCTGAGCTGGGGCACAGAGGGGGACGGGGCTGTCCCTGCCCCGGGTCTGACATCCCTGCCCGGGTCTGACATCCCTGCCCCGGGTCTGACATCCCTGCCCTCGGGTCTGACATCCCTGCCCCGGGTCTGACATCCCAGACCTGGGTCTGACATCCCTGCCTGGGTCTGACATCCCTGCCCTCGGGTCTGACATCCCAGACCTGGCCCCAGCCCCGAAATCCGGGGGCTCCCAGCACGGGGGGCCTCAGCTGGGAGATGGGGCAGGGCAGGGCTGTCGGGAGAGGCAGTGCTGGAATTTGGAGAGCAGGGAGGGAGCGGGGCTGGGAGAGCCCCTGAGCTGCGCTCCTGCACCTCCTCTGCAGCCGGGGACAGGGGGACACTGCCACCCCTGCAGCTGGGGACGAGGGGACACTGCCACCCCTGCAGCTGGGCACGAGGGGACACTGCCACCCCTGCAGCTGGGGACGAGGGGACACTGCCACCCCTGCAGCTCTGGGGTCATCCCAGCCCAGCACCCGACTCTGTTCCCTGTCAGGAGCTGGTGTCAGCTGCAGGCAGAGCTCCAGCAGTGCCAGGACAGTGCCAGGACAGGGCCAGGACAGGGCCAGGACAGGGCCAGGACAGGGCCAGGACAGTGCCAGGACAGTGCCAGGACAGGGCCAGCACAGTGCCAGGACAGGGCCAGGACAGGGCTGCCCGTGCTGAGGGAGGATCTCCAGCAGGAATCCCCTGCTCCCCTCTGCAGGCACCCCCAGACTCTCTCTGAGCCCCATCCTGCCCTGGCCCAGCCGGACCCCTGGAAGCCAGACTGTGAGTTCTGCTTTCTCTGTGCTTGCCCCTGCTATTGGAGCTGTTATTAAGCTACCCCAATTATTTTTGAGATGCAATAAAGGCGCCTAATATGTGCAATTTGAACATAATGTGTTGGGAATGGTTCAGTGCTATTACCAGTGCTAAAATCAATGGCTCTACCCATGGAGCTGTGAGCTTTTGTTTTCATCATTAGGCCAAGAGAGCAAGTCTGTATCTATATCTGTATCATTATTAATGGGAAATAGAATAACATAAAATTTATTAATATAAAATATCCATAATTACTCATTGGAGCCATTACACCTGGCCTCTCCTTGTGCTGACCATGAGACACTCTGCCTCACTGTGAGCCCTGGCAGCAGCCCTGGGGCTGCTCTTTAGGTTTGAAGCACAATGAAAAAACTGCTTTTTCAAGTTTCTGCTGGGGGTTGATCCATCAGCTGTGAAGACCCTCCTGTCTCTGTGGCACCTGCACCCCCAGAGCCCCCGGAGATTCACAGGGAACGAAGGACACGGCATTCTGTCAGAAAGTGAAGCAGGATTTTCTCCTCCGGGGGGGCTCCTCACCCGACATTTCATCCCTCCATCCCCGTGGAATGCCCTGGCCCCTGGGCAGCTCCTTGCTCCACCCTGCAGCCACACCTGGGGCCCTGGAGCAGCCACACCTGGGGGTTCCCCCAGCCCCGGCCTGTGCCCTGGGACAGGAGTGAGGACATTCACACCCTCTAGGGCTGCCTGGTGGGAGCACAAGTGTTATCCTGCTTTTTACAGATGCCCCATCACGGCATTTCAGCTCTTTCTCAGAGGACAAAGCCAGCGAGCTCTCTTTTCCAGGAAGGGCAGGTTTCCATCCTGCAGCTGTATTTTAGCACTGTCATGAGTGATCATCTCCTCCAGGTTAAACCTGCAAAGATGTCCCAAATCATGGATTTAAATTATAGCAAAAATCTCCCTCAACTCCTTAAAGTTAATGACGATCTTCATTTTCATTTGCCACACATTCCTCTCCCCTAATAGCCATGTGCTAAATCTTCACGAGAATTTTTATAGTTTCACTGAAGGAATATTTGCATAATTATTAGCACATAATCTGCTTTAATGGCCCCGCTGATTTTCCTGTTACAGATAAATGCACGTGGTGTCCAATTTAGGCACAGAAAGGCCTGGGCAGTGCTGGAGAGCAGTGCCCATGGCTGTGCTGGCTCCTGGGGACAGTGTCCCATGCTGTGTGACATCCTGGGGCAGCCAAAGGGACACAGGGGCTGCTGTCCCTCACTGTGCCTCAGAGCATCAAACCCCGGCTGCTCTGGGGGGATGGACCCTAAACCCCACCCAGTGCCACCGTGCCATGGCAGGGACACTGCCACTGTCCCAGGTGCTCCCAGCCCTGTCCAGCCTGGCCTGGGCACTGCCAGGGATGCAGGGGCAGCCCCAGCTGCTCTGGGCACCTGTGCCAGGGCCTGGCACCCTCCCAGCCAGACACAGCCCCCCGAGTCCCCGCTCCAGCCCTGCTCGGGGCCTGGGCACAGAGGAGCAGGCTCGGCTCCCGGGCTGGGGGCTCTGGCCCTCTGCTCAGCCCCATTTGGAAGCTGCCCCTGCACTGACGTGGGAAGGGATAAAAAGGATCTGGAGAAGCGAGAGGAGTGAGGCGTGGGGAGGGTGTGATGACAGCAGCTATATAAGGAGGCAGCACAGAATTCTTGAGGGAAAGCATCAAACTCCTGCTATTTTCCAACCAGATCGTACCCTCGCTATGAAATGTCATTCCTAGAATTTTTTTAGGCTGTTCTAATAGATACTGATAAATGTTCTTCTCCTCGGGGCTTGTCAGGAGCAGACGTGATTGATGCTATCTTCAGAAGGAGACAAAAACGTTCCGTGCAGGATTGCCACTGTGGCAGATCTCAAAAACAATGGTCTGAGCTGAGCACCACAGAACACTTCCAAAATATTCAAAATTCCTACAACAGCAATTTGGTTTTGGATCCTGCCTCCTTCGGAAAACCACAGTAAAGACCTTTTCTAAATCTGGGAAAATAATAAGGCAAGAAAAGCACCTCAAAATCCGTAGGCAACAGCACAGCCTGAGAACAGTCTAGGGCTAGCTGCATTTTCTGCACTCTTTTTGAAAGTGCCAGTATTCAATTGATATTTTTTAATAAAATATTAACATGTTTTAATGGAGAGATTCTGCAGGCCTGAGCCTGGAGGCTGGGAATGGCTCTGCTCTCCCAGATCCCAGCTCAAGCCCAAAATTAAGCTCTTAATGCCTTATTAAGGCAGAGTTGAGTGTACAATGACCTGTTCTTTAAGTGATATATTAAATTAACTTTCCTTATGTATTTTCAGATGGAAGTTAAATATTTTCACATCGTTCTAGGCTGCAAAAGACCATCAAAAGGGATTAGATGAGATTTTTTCTCTATTAAATGAGAAATCTGGCACCATGTGGCAGCTGCAGCAGAGCCCACCCCACACCCACTCCCTGCTCTTCTCTGTCTTCTCTTCTCTTCTCTTCTCTTCTCTTCTCTTCTCTTCTCTTCTCTTCTCTTCTCTTCTCTCTTTTCTCTTTTCTCTTCTCCTTCTCTTCTCTTCTTTCCTTTTCCTTTCCCTTTCCCTTTTCCTTTTCCTTTTCCTTTTCCTTTCCCTTTCCCTTTTCCTTTCCCTTTCCCTTTCCCTTTCCCTTTTCCTTTTCCTTTTCCTTTTTTCCCTTTTCCCTTTTCCTTTTCCTTTTCCTTTTCCTTTTCCTTTTCCTTTCCCTTTCCCTTTCCCTTTCCCTTTCCCTTTCCCTTTCCCTTTCCCTTTCCCTTTCCCTTTCCCTTTCCCTTTCCCTTTTCCCTTTCCCTTTCCCTTTCCCTTTTCCTTTCCCTTTTCCTTTCCCTTTCCCTTTCCCTTTTCCTTTCCCTTTCCCTTTTCCTTTCCCTTTCCCTTTCCCTTTCCCTTTCCCTTTCCCTTTTCCTTTTCCTTTTCCTTTCCCTTTCCCTTTCCCTTTCCCTTTCCCTTTCCCTTTCCTTTTCCTTTCCCTTTTCCTTTCCCTTTCCCTTTCCCTTTCCTTTTCCTTTCCCTTTTCCTTTTCCTTTCCCTTTTCCTTTCCCTTTCCCTTTCCCTTTCCCTTTCCCTTTCCCTTTCCCTTCCCCTTTCCCTTTCCCTTTCCCTTCCCGTTCTCCTCTCTCCTGTGAAATTCCCGCAGAACTCCCCCGGGATCCCCTCCCTGGTGGGCACCTGGCTTGGCAGAGGCCGCAGGAATGAGGAGCCTCCTCCTGGCGTCTGTCACATCCCTCGTGCTGCAGGGATTTCATCCTTCTGAGGCAGGGTCACAGATTTGCTCTTCATAAAAGCTGACAAAACCCCTTAATCGTCCTCCCGTTATCCAGGCAGCGCCAGGAGACGTGAGAGGTCTGTACTGCTGTACAGAGCCCGTCAGAGTCCCACGGCTGAGTGTGGCTGTCACACGCCCAGGCTGGGCATCCTGTCACCCTGCAGCCTTGGCAGCAGCTTTGGGGGGGCTCAATTTCCACGGCTGGACAAGCCCGGGGCTGCAGCTGCACGGATTGCTCCTGCAGCCTGTGCCCCGACAGCCCTGAGCTCCAGGGATTTGGGACAGGGATGGGAGCCCCGACAGCCCTGAGCTCCAGGGATTTGGGACAGGGATGGGAGCCCCGACAGCCCCTGAGCTCCAGGGATTTGGCACAGGGATGGGAGCCCCGACAGCCCCTGAGCTCCAGGGATTTGGCACAGGGATGGGAGCCCCGACAGCCCCTGAGCTCCAGGGATTTGGGACAGGGATGGGAGCCCCGACAGCCCCTGAGCTCCAGGGATTTGGCACAGGGATGGGACCCCCGAGAGGCCCTGAGCTCCAGGGATTTGTGACAGGGATGGGAGCCCCGACAGGCCCTGAGCTCCAGGGATTTGGCACAGGGATGGGACCCCCAAGAGGCCCTGAGCTCCAGGGATTTGGCACAGGGCAGGGATGGGAGCCCCGACAGCCCTGAGCTCCAGGGATTTGGCACAGGGCAGGGATGGGAGCCCCGACAGCCCCTGAGCTCCAGGGATTTGGCACAGGGATGGGATGGGAGCCCAACAGCCCCTGAGCTCCAGGGATTTGGCACAGGGATGGGAGCCCCGACAGCCCCTGAGCTCCAGGGATTTGGCACAGGGATGGGACCCCCAAGAGGCCCTGAGCTCCAGGGATTTGGCACAGGGATGGGATGGGAGCCCCGACAGCCCCTGAGCTCCAGGGATTTGGGACAGGGATGGGAGCCCTGACAGCCCCTGAGCTCCAGGGATTTGGCACAGGGATGGGAGCCCCGACAGCCCCTGAGCTCCAGGGATTTGGGACAGGGATGGGAGCCCTGACAGCCCCTGAGCTCCAGGGATTTGGCACAGGGATGGGAGCCCCGACAGCCCTGAGCTCCAGGGATTTGGGACAGGGATGGGAGCCCTGACAGCCCCTGAGCTCCAGGGATTTGGCACAGGGATGGGATGGGAGCCCAACAGCCCCTGAGCTCCAGGGATTTGGCACAGGGATGGGACCCCCGAGAGGCCCTGAGCTCCAGGGATTTGGCACTGGGGCAGAAATGGGAGCCCATCAGCCCCTGAGCTCCAGGGATTTGGCACAGGGCAGGGATGGGACCCCCGACAGGCCCTGAGCTCCAGGGATTTGGCACAGGGCAGGGATGGGAGCCCTGGCAGCCCCTGAGCTCCAGGGATTTGGCACAGGGGCAGAAATGGGAGCCCATCAGCCCCTGAGCTCCAGGGATTTGGCACAGGGCAGGGATGGGAGCCCTGGCAGCCCCTGAGCTCCAGGGATTTGGCACAGGGCAGGAATGTCACCCCTCCCCCTGACACGGGCTCACAGTTTACATCTCCAAAGTGAAGATTTAAAGATCCTACAGGAATCTGAGGAGAGCGACTTTGGGCAAGGGATGGAGGGACAGGACACAGGGAATGGCTTCCCACTGCCACAGGGCAGGGCTGGATGGGATATTGGGCAGGAATTCCTGGCTGGCAGGGTGGGCAGGCCCTGGCACAGGGTGCCCAGAGCAGCTGTGGCTGCCCCTGCATCCCTGGCAGTGCCCAGGCCAGGCTGGACAGGGCTGGGAGCAGCCTGGGACAGTGGGAGGTGTCCCTGCCACGGCAGGGGTGGCACTGGGTGAGCTTTGAGGTCCTTCCAACCCAAACCATTCTGGGATTCTGGGATTTTGGCATCAAGCTGTGCAGCAGGCTTCCTTTGCTGGGACTGGGGCATTTCCTCAGGACTTCCAGCAAAATTTCTTGTGTGGAACAGGAAAATGCCCCCTCCAGAAGGGAGCCTGGCCTGCAGCTGGAAAGCCTGGGCTGCTGAGGCTCTGCCTGCCCGTGGGGCCAGCCCGGAGCAGAACGGGATCCTGAGGGAAGCTCTGAAGCTCAGCAGTGTCCGTGGCACTGCCCTCCTCATGGGGTGAGGAACACTCAGCCTTTTGCCCCTCTGACAGACACGTGATCAGCGTCCTCCTTCGTAAGGGATGCAGCTGGGAGAGATTGGGGAATAACTTCTGGATAAATAGATTTATTGGTGCAATTTGGTTTTACATGGCCAGAATGGAGTGTTTATAAAATATTTATGGAGTTTTCCCTTGCAGTGATGGAACAAGAACCAGTTTAACAATGTGTGGGGCTTCATTAGTGCTGTTCCACAGTCAGGTTTGCTCTGTCTCCTCTTGTCACTTCATTAAGCTGGCCCTCGTGAAAGATTGGCCCAAATCACTAATTAATAATTACCTCCTCTGTATAAAATCAGATGCCTTGAGTTGGCACTACTGGCCATGAATTTAAGATGATGCATAAACCTGTGTGCGTTCCTCTGCTCCGTATTTAAGTCATCCCTCTATTCATCCAAAACCTCATCAGAACAGATAATAAAGCACTTCATGAACAGATGTGCCACTTATTCATCCAGTTCTATCATGATAATGACGAGAATTTAATCTGGAGTGCCTATGGAAGATGATCTGAAAGACAGATTGGTGTGAATAATGAAGGCCCTGCAGAGGGTGGGAGCTGCCTGGAGAGGGGCTCATTAACTCCCCGAGCACGAGCAGCTCTGGCAGCCCCGGCACAGGCAGCACCGGCTCCCCCCGGGCTGGGCCCCCCAGGAGCTCCTCTTGCTGCAGATGGAAGTGCTCTCAGTTGCTTTGCCTTTACAGAAGTATAAAAGGTAATTGCTCTTACAGCTGTGAGCAACATCTGACGCTGCAGAACGCTGAAAGCACAGGGAAGAGAGCTTGGAGAGTCCAGATCCATCCAGGGTGGGGGGAATAATGTGCAGAGCTAAAATTTAGCCAAAACATGAAAAAAAATGCAGAGACAAGTAGAAATTTATGAGGCCAACTTGCTCTGAAGGGCCATTTACCCCTCGTTATCCAGATACACGTTTATTTATCTGTCTCCTCATACAGGCTCTTATTGATCCCTGTCGATGGAAAACATCAGGAGTGAGGTACAGGAGGGAGCCACTCTGGAGGTGAATATTCACAACTGGAGCTGCACAGCTCTGTAAATTCTGTTAACAGTCAAAAAAGATCATTCAACGCCCCAAGTGCCTTTGAAGAACAAGAAGCCTCTCGTTCAGCGCCGGGGAGGGGGCTGGATTGACAGCTGCCCTCCTGTTCCTGCCACAGCAGGACAGGCACAAACCCTGAGGCAGGCACCCCCGAAAACCAGCAGCCTGCGTGGAGGGGCTGGAATGGGACACCACCCTGGCCCCCACGGAGTGGCACTGGTGCCAGGCCGGCCCTGTCCCCTCTGTGCCCAGAGCAGGGACACACCCTCCGAACGTCCCCAGCCAACAGAGCCAAAGTTATTCCCTCTCAAAAATGACCCCGAGGGGAGCCAGCCTCGCTGCAGTAAATCTTCCCTTTAACAGCTTGTCAGCAAAGAAGTCCTGCTTTTCACACCAGAAACGCTGTCAGCCTCCCTCAGCATCTGTCACAGCAGCAGCAGCAGCAGCAAAGCCCCAAATCTGGGTGAAAGAGGAGGGAAAGAAGAGGGGGTGGAGGGGCCAGCGTGGGAACTGGGCTGGTTGGGGCCAGGGCCTGGAGGAGCCAGCAGAGGCAGGGAGGGCTCTGGGCTCTGCCAGGGCACAGCTCCTTCACTCCTTGCTGCTCCCTTACCCAGTTTTGGCCAAATCCCAGGCTGTGGCTTTGCTTCAGTCGTCCCGTTGCTCTTGCTGGGAGTGGGGTTTGCGTTCCCTCCCTGAGCCCTTCCTCCGTGGCAGCCCCAGGGCAGCAGTGAGAGCCGGTCCCGTTGGCTGCACACCCTCAGGAGCTCTGTGGGTCACCAGGCCAGGAAAGGACCTTGGAGTTCCTGCCCTGCCTGCTGCAGTCCCAGCCTGGAGGCGCTGGAAGTCACCTCGTGACAGCAGGGGTCACAGGGAAGCCAGGTCCCCGAGCTGGGAGCAGCTGAGCTGCCTGTCCTTGCCCCGGGTGAGGAGCAGTCCCCAGCCAGGAGCCCGTGCCTCTGCTGGGGACGTGAACAGTCACCAGCACATTTCAGTTTCCTTGGTGATCACTGTCAGATCTGAAACACAAAACTGAAATGAAAATAGGAATGTATCAGAACTAATTATATGCATTCATGCTAATTATACACCTTCTCTCGCAGCCTCTCACGGAGTCAGTTTTAGAGCTGCATCTCTGCTTCTCAAGGACTGGCATGAACTGGTCAAAGGGATGAGCATTTAATCTTCCAGTGGCAGAGCAGACATTTTAATACTGAAGATTGTTTTATTCTTAGGGTCCCTTCGATACAGGATATGCATCTTCCCAAGGACAAATAATTACTGCAACAGCCTGGAGCAATTTGTCAGGAGAATGACCCTGAGAGCAGTTAAAGTTCATAAGGTACAGCATGAGTCACCATCACCAAATAACAGAACTGTTTCTCTCAATGACAAGAGGTGAAAATTCAATAGCAAGGGGAGGTGAAATATTAGGACCCCGGCTAAATGAGGGATGAGTAGATGAGGGATTGCAGCCGGCGCTCATTTGGGAAGCAAATGTGAGACGCTGTGTTTCGAGTGCTCGAGAGGGAATTTGGTATCTTTGGTAACACAGCTATAAAGGAAGAGCCTCCAAATAGTTTCCATTTCTTCCTGTAGCCATGGAACTCAAAAAGGCAATGAACAACGAATGAGTAATCCCAGGAAGCATTTAAGGACTCCAGTTCCAAGGGCTGCTGGCTCAGGGACAGCGCTGCTCCAGCAGAGCCCAGGACAGCAGGACACGGGGACAGCAAAACCCATGGACAACAGGACACAGGGACAGCAGGACAAGGGGACAGCAAAACCCATGGACAACAGGACAGCAGGACACGGGGAGAGCAGGACATGGGGAGAGCAGGACATAGGGATGGCAGGACATGGGGACAGCAGGACACGGGGAGAGCAGCACACGGGGGGACAGCAGGACAAGGGGACAGCAGGACAGGGGGGCAGCAGCACACAGGGACAGCAGGACACAGGGACAGCAGGACACGGGAGAGCCCGGCGCTGCAGAGCAGCTGCAGGAGGGGATGGCAGTGCCCAGGGTGCCAGGGCTGTGCTCCCACCCAGAGCAGCTCCGTGCTGCCCAGCACTCAGACGGCCCCTGGGGGGCTCAGGGCCTGTCCCAGAGCTGGGGACCCCCCCGTGCCCCTTGGGCAGGGCAGGGCAGGGCAGGGATGAACCCCAGGGGCTCCCCCAGCCCTGCTGGCTGCAGCCCCGGGGCTCTGGGGCAGGGCAGGGGCTGTGCTGGCACTGCTCCCTCCCTGCCCTCCTGCCCCGTGCCCAGGGGCTCACCCCTCTGCCAGGAGAGCCCCTGCTGTGCCCTGGAGCAGGCAGAGCCCAGGGCTGCCCGGAGAGCTGGCACTGCGGGCCACAGGCAGCTCTGCTCTGATGGATGGCACACCATTGGAAATATTATAGCAGAGTGTATTTCATCCAGACAGGAAACTTTAAGCAGGACACAACAGACATTTTTCTTACAATATTAACAATTTACCATCTGAACTTTATCTTCTCCTTGGATAATAACCACCAGCCACGGGGTAAAGGAACAATTGATTTAAGATCTCAATCAAAGGAAAGCATTCCTCTTATCTGGATAGCCAAGCAAGGGAGCAACAGTCAGCTGGGGCTGGTCTGCATTTGTCAGTCCATTAAAAGCACGGGTCCCGATCTATAGAAGGGCTGTAAGACATTTGTGGAAATGACTCTTGCAGAAATCTTTAGTGGTTAAGTGCCTGCCATCTAAACCTTGCCTTGATTTCCACAAAGTTTACTCAAGAAGACAAGGGAAAAAAATTACACTCCCTGCACTCAGCCTTTCTCCCCTTTCTCCACATGCTTTTCCTTGATGATTGGATTACTCCGTGATTTAACTGCTGCTCTGACAGGGAGCAGTGTGACGCACAGGACACTCCCCCTGAACCACTGAGGCTGGAAAAGACCCCCAAGGTCATCGAATCCCACTGTGCCCAGTGTCCCTGTCCCCAGCCCAGAGCTCTGGGTGCCACCTCCAGCCCTTCCCTGGGCACCTGCAGGGATGGGCACTGGTGCTCCTTCAGCACCCACCTCGGAATTATCACTGCTCCAGGCCTGCATTCTCAGAGCAAGCGTGATTCCAGATGTTTCAGCACGGCAGCCCTGTGCCAGGTTAAATACAGATGTGCCAGGTTAAATACAGATGTGCCAGGCTAAATACAGATGTGCCAGCAGCAGCCCGTGGTGCTGGAGCCCCCAGCCTGGCAGGGTCCCAGCGGCCCCGGGAGGTGGTGCAGGCTGTTTTGATCTGAGCTGCTGCAGCACCAGCAGGACAAGGACGGGGCCAAAGCCCAGAACAAGCCCTGAGCAGAGCCCCTGCTCCCCCCAGCACAATCCTCCCGAGGAGAAGCCAGTGCCTCTCCAGGAGACACAAACCAGGCTGGCCCTGAGCCAGCGACAGCAGACACCCCAACAGCGGGTGGGGACCCCCCTGCTGCCCTCCCCCCAGAACTCCCCGTAGCTCAGAGCAATAAAAAAGATTGAATCAAGATGGACTGGAAATCTTTTTACTCCAGCAATCTCCAGCAGGATGATTTCCCTCCGGCTCTCAACGCCCTGCATCCATGTGATGATTCCTAACGTACAGAGAACCAAAAGAAAAGTCACATTAAAAAAAATACCTGAGCTCTGTGGAGCCTAAATTCCCAATGATGTGCATTAGCAATCAGGCCAAACAATTAACTGAATGGTTAAATCTAAAACTATTCCAGAACCAAAGGGACCTTGGTCCAAAGTAGGAGAGTCAAAATAGGGTTTAGTGCCAGTTTGGCTCAACCCTGCTTTCATTCCTTGCACTCCCTTCTCTTGGCTTTCCAGCTCGTGACGATGTCCTGGGTGTGCTCTGCTGCTCCTCCGGGGCCCTGCACGGGCTTCTCCCCTAAGAGGAGCAGAGCTCTCACCCACGGCTGAGGGGGCACGGCTCCGTGCTCCAGGGCTGCACACCACATCCCCACCTGGAGAGGAGCGGGGCTGGGGGGCAGCTCCTCAGGGGGAACCCCAGGAGGGGGTGCAGACACTCCTGCACCTGCAGGTGCCTTTGGGGAAGGTGCATCACCTGAGCGATGCAGACCTGGCAGCGAGGACCCTCCCAGGCCCAGGGGAGTGCAGCAGATACTGCGTTTCTCAGCACCAGTGCAGATTTACTGAGTGTGCTGCTCCCTCGCAGCCCTGAGCTCCGAGCCCCTCCCAAGCGCTGCTCTCTGGAACACACAAGGCACACTTTGGGTTCTGCTGCACTCCCAGGCAATGCACTCTGCCCTGTCCCCCCAAAACTCAGGGCAGGACAGGAGCTGCTGCTCTGCTCCTGTTCTGCAGCCTTCCCTCCTGCAGGGAGTCTGGCTGAGCTCTGCCATGGAACAAGGACTCAGCTGGGACGGCCCCAGCAGCCCCTGCCCCTTCCAGAACCCCCAGATCCCCCCAGCCCCCCCAGACCCCGCGGCTGGGCAGGCACCATCTCCCCCAGCACAGCTCTGCACGCTGGGCTCGGGTGCCCATAAACTCTGATGGCACAGCTCAGCAGCTTAAAATACAAGGGGAAGAAATAGAGAATGGCCACAAAACATTTACTGTCAAATAAGCTCCAAGTGCTTTTATAAGTGTTACTCACGTCGTGAGGTACTGCTGAGACACGGTGATAAACACTTCCAGCCATAAAAACCTCATGTATTTGCTTTCTAAGTCACCTCCAAGTGTTCCAGGGCAGGAAACTTTTTGATAAGGTCATTGCACTGAGCTGTGGGAGCTCCTGCACCTCCCGAGCACCACCCAGGGCTCTTGTGGGACAGTGGCACTCCACCATCTTCGAGGTCTCTTCCAGCCCTAAGGAGCTCAGGATATGAGCGGGGTCCCATGAGGAGCTTTGCCAAGGTCACCAGGACAGGCTGACAGGGTGGAAGCATTCCCTGACTCCAGAGCAAGCCCAAGCTTGCTGGACCCAGCTGCTGAGTGGGCTCCCTGCTTACCCTCCTTCCCCCCTCTCCATCCCTCTTTTTCACAGACCAGGACAACTTAATGCAGTGGGTTCGGTATTTCAGGGCTTCAATCTGCTGCAGGGACACCTTGGGACCAAAATCCAGATGTTCTCCCTCTCATCCTTCCCTTTTTGTTCCTCATCTCAGCCAGATGGACCTCAGCTCCTCATCCCTTCAAGCTGTGGGCAATGAGCCAAAGGGGAACTTCTTTTTTTCTTCCATCAGCAATTTTCTACAGTAAATAAGAAAAGAAAATGGAAAACCTTGTAGGAAGTCCCAGGCTGCTGAGGCTGTTTAAATGGGTTCAGAGCTCAGGCATGAGACAGATTAATCACAAAGCAGACACGTTGAGCCAGCACAGGAGATGACATTTGGGGGCTCGTGAGGGAAGAAGGATTACCTGAGGGACGGGGCTGGGAACAGAGGAAAGCAGAGCATGAACCAGCAGGTGCAGGAGGGTTGGGATGTGACAGCCCCGAGACCATGCAACACACAAAAAAGCGTCTTCCTCGCACGAGCACTGTGCTCTGGTTCTGACACACCTGCAGGGACCTGCAGGGGATGGGTGGGATCATTCCCACCCCTGCTCCGAGCAGGGCAGCGCTGCTGCCGCCGCCCGCCCTACAGACCGGCTGCCAGCCCTGGGAAGGAGCTGCAGGGGGGCAGCAGGGGGTGAGCAGAGGCTTTGAACAAGAGGCAAACCAGGTGACAAAGAGCCCCTGAGCTGCAGAATGGATCCCTTCCCTCAGGTTAAAGCTCTGGAAATGCCCTTCCTAATGCTGGGTACTTTAGCACAGCTTTTACCTGTTAGCGACAGCTCGAGGCAGGGCTCTGACCTTCACTGCATTTCACTGGACCTTGAAGTGAGACACATTGCCAGGCAAATAACCTGCAAATCCCCGCAGCCAGGGGAGCACAGCCAGGGGAGCACAGGGCAGGAGGCATGAGGAGAGTCAGAGGGTGTGCCAGGGAGGGCACGAGGCAGCACTGGGCAGGGCTGGGGGAGCAGCTCTTGGGAACAGGGATGGTGTGAACGGCTGCTCCCACACCAAACCAGCCCCGGGGGCTGCTCCCACACCAAACCAGCCCCGGGGGCTGCTCCCACACCAAACCAGCCCCGGGAGCTGCTCCCACACCATCCCAGCCCCGGGAGCTGCTCCCACACCATCCCAGCCCCGGGAGCTGCTCCCACAACATCCCTGTGCCCGGGAGCTGCTCCCACAACATCCCTGTGCCCTGGGAGCTGCTCCCACACCAAACCAGCCCTGGGAGCTGCTCCCACACCATCCCTGTGCCCAGGAGCTGCTCCCACACCATCCCTGTGCCCTGGGAGCTGCTCCCACACCATCCCTGTGCCCGGGAGCTGCTCCCACACCATCCCTGTGCCCGGGAGCTGCTCCCACACCATCCCTGTGCCCAGGAGCTGCTCCCACACCATCCCTGTGCCCTGGGAGCTGCTCCCACACCAAACCAGCCCCGGGAGCTGCTCCCACACCATCCCTGTGCCCTGGGAGCTGCTCCCACACCATCCCTGTGCCCGGGAGCTGCTCCCACACCATCCCTGCCCCAGGAGCTGCTCCCACACCATCCCTGTGCCCGGGAGCTGCTCCCACACCAAACCAGCCCTGGGAGCTGCTCCCACACCATCCCAGCCCCGGGAGCTGCTCCCACACCATCCCTGTGCCCGGGAGCTGCTCCCACAACATCCCAGCCCCGGGAGCTGCTCCCACACCATCCCTGTGCCCTGGGAGCTGCTCCCACACCAAACCAGCCCCGGGAGCTGCTCCCACACCATCCCTGTGCCCTGGGAGCTGCTCCCACACCATCCCTGTGCCCTGGGAGCTGCTCCCACACCATCCCTGTGCCCTGGGAGCTGCTCCCACACCATCCCTGTGCCCGGGAGCTGCTCCCACACCATCCCAGCCCCTCACCCTCAGCTTGGCCCCATGGCCGGGGACCCTCCATGCTCTGTCCCCCCTCCCCGGTGACAGCAGCGCCCTGTCAGCTGCCAGCACCCCGCGGGCTGGAACTGGGTTAGACTCAATGCGGTGGAGCAGATTTTGGTCACCTTACAAACAACAACACCCCCCTCTCGCTCACAGCCCTCCCACTCACACATCTGCCACGCTCAGGCTGCAAAATCAGATCACTTCTCCACTCTGCTGGCAGAGCCAGCCCCGGCTCGGAGAACGGCGTGGTTAAACAAATTAACCCCTTCAGCAGGGCAGCCGAGGGGGCTGGGCGCCCAGAGGGGTCTGTCCTGCACGGGGACACAGAGGGGAGGGGGCTGCTGGTACAGGGACACAAACCGAGCAGAGCTGGCACTCAGGACCAGGGGACAGAGCCACCTCCCCAGCTGGGCCAGGGGGGCCACGCGGGGCTGGGGCACAGCTGGGGGGAGACAGGCAGAGAGGAAAGGTTTTCCACTCAAAGAGGAAAACCATATCCCCGTCTGGGGCAGGTTTAGTGGCAAAGAGAGGAA
>NW_024037455.1:0-8180 GCF_015832195.1 Motacilla alba alba
TCAGCCCTTAGAGGCAGTCTGCCTGCTGGATTTCCACGAATATCAAGATGCCACCCAGGGACAAGCTGCCACCTGTGCCAACTCGGGCTGCTTTGAGAGTGCCCATGGAGCTCTGCAAAGTTAGACCAGGAACTTGCCTTGGTGAGTTTTGTTTCCCCGGGCAGAAGCATTTGCAGTACCAGGCAGGCTCTCGGAACTTCAGGGCCGTCTGCCTGCTGGATTTCCACGAATATCAAGATGCTGCCCAGGGACAAGCTGCCACTTGGGCCAACTCGCGCTGCTTTGGGGGTGCCCACGGAGCTCTGCAAACTGAGACCATAACCTAGGGTTGTGGGTTTTGTTTTCTCGGGCAGAAGCCTCTCTCAGTACCAGGTAGGCCCTTGTTCCTTAGGGGCAGGCTGCCTGCTGAATTTCCCACGAATATCAAGATGCTGCCCAGGGACAAGCTGCCACCTGTGCCAGCTCGGGCTGCTTTGAGGGTGCCCACGGAGCTCTAAAAACTGAGACAGGGTACATGGGGTTATGGGTTATGTTTCCCCGGGCAGAAGCCATTGTAAGTACCAGGTAGGCCCTCGGCCCTTAGGGGCAGGCTGGCAGCAAGACTTCCACGAATATCAAGATGCCGCCCAGGGACAAGCTGCCACCTGTGCCAACTCGGGCTGCTTTGAGAGTGCCCACGGATCTCTTCAAACTGAGCCAAAGTATGTGGGGTTTCGGGTTTTTTTTTCCCGGGCAGAACCCTTTGTCAGTACCAAGTAGGACCTCGGCCCTTAGAGGCAGTCTGCCTGCTGGATTTCCACGCATATCTAGATGCCGCCCAGGAACAAGCTGCCACCTGTGCCAACTTGGGCTGCTTTGAGAGTACCCATGGTGCTCTACAAACAGAAACCAGGAGCGTGGGATGGTGAGTTTTTTTTTTTCCTCGGCAGAAGCCTTTGTCAGTACCAGGTAGGCCCTCGGCCCTTCATGGCTGGCTGCCTGCTGGATTTCCACGAATATCAAGATGCCGCCCAGGGATATTCTGCCACCTGTGCCAACTCGGGCTGCTTTGAGAGTGCCCATGGAGCTCTGCAAACTGAGACCGGGACCGTGGGGTTCTGAGTTTTGTTTTCCCGGCAGAAGCCTTTGTCAGTACCAGGTAGGCCTTCGGCCCTATGGGTCCGGTTGCAGGCTGGATTTCCCCGAATAACAAGATGCCGCCCAGGGACAAGCTGCCACCTGTGCCAACTCGGGCTGCTTTGAGAGTGCCCATGGAGCTCTTCAAACCGTGGCCTGGAACGTCGGGTAATGTGTCTTGTTTTGCTGGGTAGAAGACTATCTCTGTACTAGGTCGGCCCTCCACCCTTAGCGGCCGGCTCCCCGCTGGATTTGCCCGAATATCACAGTGCCGTCCCGGGTCAAGCTGCCACCTGTGCCAACTCGGGCTGCTTTGAGAGTGCCCATGGAGCTCTACAAACTGAGACCAGCAACGTGGGATGGTGAGCTTTGTTTTTCTGGGAAGAAGCCTTTGTCAGTACCAGGTAGGCCCTCGGCCCTAAGGGGCCTGTTGCCTCCTGGATATCCACAAATATCAAGATGCCTCTCAGGGACAAGCTGCCACCTGTGCTAGCTCTGGCTGCTTTGAGAGTGCCCACGGAACTCTGCAAACTGAGACTAAGACCTTGGGGTGGTGGGTTTTTTTCTCCTTGGGCAGTATAATGCACAATACCTAGGTGTCCCTAAGCACGTTGATGCTTGGTGCCTGCTCGATTTCTGTATTAATCAGGATGCCATCCAATTAAAGGCTGATAGCTGTGCCAACGTTGGGTGCTTGCACAGTGCCCACAGAGCTCTGCAAACTGAGACCTAGACGGTGAGGTGTTGAGTTTTTTTTCCTGGGCTGTTGCCCGCACAGTACTTTTGTGGCCATTTGGGGCCTGAGACCAGGAAGGTGAGGTGGTGAGTTTGGTTTCCCTGGGAAAAAGCTCACCACATTTTTTGGATGGGCCTTGCGTGCAGGCCCCGGTTGGCTGCTGTAATGCCGCATTGATCAAGATCTAGCTCACGTACAACCTGCCACCTGTGCCACCTCAGGCTGCTCTCACAGTGCCTGTGGATACAACGCTCTGTTTGACTCTTAGAGGTCTAATTACAAGCTGTGTTTGATAAATTATGAGTGTGGTAAATGAATGTGTTCTAGGGGTGTGGGATCCTTGAAATAGTATAATTTTTGATTTTCTTATGGTTGGAAGATCGTTTTACAAGCATAATGGGAATACTCCTTTTTTTAGGTACTTTTTCTTCTAGAAAGTATACCATAAGTGTTTTCTAATATTAAATGACAGAGCAGCCCGTTGATCCTTTACTGGAAATTTTTCCTATTTTTCAAAAATAACAGAAAAAAGCTCTTGCAAAAATAAGGGGAAAAAATTGCTTTAAAAAGTATTTCATTACAGCTTTTAAAGGCAATTAAAGTGCACCCATTGCTGATGGGAAGCCGATAACTGGTTAAACATGTATTCACTTGTTATGTCTCTCTAAAGAAATACTCTAACATCAAGCAATTAATCCCTTCCATCATAGTTTTAACCTCTTTCCTAGTTTAAATGTCAATGAAAAACATCATGAAGAACTCCATCTGTATCTCTCCGATTCATCTTACATACAAAGCAACTATTTTTCCACCGGTTTGCTTGATGGTCTGCTTACTGCATTCAGCATTTTTTGGCATGCTTTTTTGCTTCTTTCTGCTGTCAATACTGGCCAATACATGCCATCTGCCAATGGTAGGATTTCTCTCACCTAAGCATATGGATTGAATCTTTAAGATCACTTTCGATAAAATGGATAAAAAAGGAGTTGTTTGATTCCACCTAACATTGAGTCTCTTGGTAAAGGTCACCTGGAGAAAAGTTTTTGCTTCTAGAATTCAACTCATGGATTGAAATATTTGAGAAGACTGATAGGCACTGGAGCATGGAGACACCTTCAGCCTCTGTGGATATAAAGCCCAGATTAAAATGATCAATTCTCTCAACTTGATGGACTGTACTGAGCAGAATTCTGACTAGAATCTCTTTCACACATAGAACACCCTGTTCAAGACACATGGTAAGATGAAGCTCACCTCCGGTTCCCTGCAGGTATTTGTATTTCTAATGAGTCTTTGGGATGCCTAGGTGATTTTCAGATGTCTAAAGATGAGACAAAGCCCACGACTTTCTCAAGACCTGGAACCATCTCCCTAGAAGCTGCAAAACACACAATGCCTCACTTGTGTCAAATTTGCCAAAGCAAGGACTAGAGCAAGAACTGGATGCAAAATACTTACACAGAGATGATAGTTTTTAAGATATTCATCAGATATTCTTCACATGGGAAGAGTCTTTGAACTCTTCTGTGATAGAACCCCAAAACTAAATGTTTTTTTTTTTCATTGAGCACTCTTCTTGATGCAATTCTTCAACTTGGCATGGCTTAATTCAATAGCATCCAAGTCAGAGAAAAATTGATAAAGGCAGATAGGAAAGAAAATTAGAAATTCGTTACTCAGAGTGTGAGTAGGAAGACAGGGAGCCATTCAAAAGAATAAGGAAACAAAACAGGAGCAGTGAAAATGAGACACATCCTGCATCTTTCCGGCGGGGAAGATGGATTATTTAATTAGTGACAAAATTAGAAGAGCCTGAACATTTGCTGTCCCACAACAGGAACAGAAAAACCATTGGGCACGCACATAATAGCCAAAGAAACATAACAAAGAGAAGGAAATACAGAGAATAGGAAAAAGAAGTAAGACGCTTTTTTCAATCATTGAAATTCAGGTGGTGTATCATTCTAATACACTTTTTTATACAGTAAAAGAGTAGTTATATACAGTCGGGTAAATTGCAGCTATGTATCATTTTTAGACAGGAAATGTTTTCCAAGAAACATGTACCAGATTATATATACAAGTTCCTGACTGCCAAAGAAGAAAGTACAAAACAGCAAACACTTGGGTAAAGTCCCAGGAACCAGAGATCAAGATCTACACCGATATAAGGAGAGCGGTGAGTTTTTCAAGAAGCAAAAGCGAATGCAGCTGACTGTGCTTGTGGATGAAAAGCTGTGGGATTTTTTGCAATTCCATTAAGAGCGCACAAAAGCGCGGTGCTCGGCTGCCTCATGCTTCGCATGCTGCGAGATGCACAGAAATTAAGATGAGCAAGGTTCTTCAGCTTTGCCCTTTTTCAGCAGCTGCGCCACACCGATGGACTGGAATATCTCTCGAGATGTTTTCCTTTCTCAAGAATGTATTGTTGCTGTGTCTTGACCGCACAAGGATAAGTATGAAGAGATCATAGCCATCTCGAAATAAATTCGCCGCTTTATTAAAAAGATAAATGCTTCAACAATGCGCAGCCACGACAAAAATCAGGGCCAAGACTGGGAGACGTTTGCTGTGCTGGCACCCAATTTCTGTCGGCGAAAAGTCATGGAGAAGCTTTTGGCTAGGATGCAGACGACGAGAGAGGCAGAAGACGGAGGTACGGGGCTGTCCGGAGCGAAGTGCCGCTGGCCGGCGTCTTTCGCCCGAAGCAGCGCGCCGGAGCGCACCGCCACCGGCACAAGCAGCAGTGCGCGAAGAAGCGGCTCTTTCGCTTTCGCTAGACGGAGAGCCGGCAGCTTGCAGGAGGTGAAGAAGCAAGCCGCACAACAGCAGCATTGTGGGCGCAGCTCTCGAACTGCTGCGGGATGGTGGGTTGCCACTCGCATGCCTTTGAAAATCACGTTAGCATGCGAATGGAAGAAGTTTTTGGACAACTTTGCAATGCATCTTGCTAGTGCTCCTGCAACGCTCCGTGGAAACTCTTGCGGGTCTCTTTGCGCTGCGAGATGCAAAGAACTGGGTGAACTCGTCAAGCAAGATCGGAAGATGTTTGCAGTGCTGGCACACTTTCTCTCTCGGCGAGAAGTCATGGAGAAGCTTTTGGCTAGGATGCAGACGACGAGAGAGGCAGAAGACGGAGGTACGGGGCTATCCGGAGCGAAGTGCCGCTGGCCGGCGTCTTTCGCCCGAAGCAGCGCTCCGGAGCGCACCGCCACCGGCACAAGCAGCAGTGCGCGAAGTAGCGGCTCTTTCGCTTTCGCTAGACGGAGAGCCGGCAGCTTGCAGGAGGTGAAGAAGCAAGCCGCACAACAGCAGTCTTGTGTGCGCAGCTGTCGAACTGCTGCGGGATGGTGGATTGCCACTCGTATGCCTTTGAAAATCACGTTAGCATGCGAATGGAAGAAGTTTTTGGACAACTTTGCAATGCATCTTGCTAGTGCTCCTGCAACACTCCGTGGAAACTCTTGCGGGTCTCTTTGCGCTGCGAGATGCAAAGAACTGGGTGAACTCGTCAAACAAGATCGGAAGATGTTTGCAGTGCTGGCACACTTTCTCTCTCGGCGAGAACTCAGGGAGAAGCTTTTGGCTAGGATGCAGACGACGAGAGAGGCAGAAGACGGAGGTACGGGGCTATCCGGAGCGAAGTGCCGCTGGCCGGCGTCTTTCGGAAACAAGATCGGAAGATGTTTGCAGTGCTGGCACACTTTCTCTCTCGGCGAGAAAAATCACGTCATGGAGAAGCTTTTGGCTAGGATGCAGACGACGAGAGAGGCAGAAGACGGAGGTACGGGGCTACGGGGCTCCGGAGCGAAGTGCCGCTGGCCGGCGTCTTTCGCCCGAAGCAGCGCTCCGGAGCGCACCGCCACCGGCACAAGCAGCAGTGCGCGAAGTAGCGGCTCTTTCGCTTTCGCTAGACGGAGAGCCGGCAGCTTGCAGGAGGTGAAGAAGCAAGCCGCACAACAGCAGCCCACTGTGGCTAGCTGGTTGCTAGATTTCCACGAATTTCAAGTTGCCACCAAGGGACAGGCTGCCACCAGTGCCAAGTCAGGCTGCTTGCAGAGTGCCTAAAGAGCTCTGCCAACTGAGACCAGGAACGTGGGCTGGTGAGTTTTGTATTCCGGGGCAGAAGCTGTGTCAGTATCAGGTAGGCCCTCAGTCCTTAGGGGCCGTCTGCCTGCTGGATTTCCGCCAATATCAAGATGCCGCCCAGGGACAAGCTGCCACCTGTGCCAACTCAGGCTGCTTTGAGTGTGCCCATGGAGTTCTGCAATCTGAGACCAGGCACGTGGTGTGGTGAGCTTAGTTTACCTGGGCAGAAGCCTTTGTCAGTACCAGGTAGGCCTTCGCCCTTCGGGGCCAGCTGCCTGCTGGGTTTTTGCGAATCTGAAGATGCTGCCCAGGGACAAGCTGCCACCTGTGCCAACTCGCGCTGCCTTGAGAGTGCCCATGGAGCTCTGCAAACTGAGACCATTAACGTGGGTTGGTCTGTTTTGTTTCCCTGGGCAGACGCATTTGTCCGTACCAGATAGGCCCTTGGCACTTATGGGCCGGCTGCCGGCTGGATTTCCGCCAATATCAAGATGCCGCCCAGGGGCAAGCTGCCACCTGTGCCAACTCGGGCTGCTTTAAGAGTGCCCACAGAGCTCTGCAAACTGAGACCCGGAACGTGGGGTGGTGGGTTTTTTTTTCCTGGGCAGAAGCCTTTGTCAGTACCAGGTAGGCTCTCAGTCCTTAGGGGCCGTCGGCCTGCCGGATTTCGACGAATATCAAGATGCCGCCCAGGGACAAGCTGCCACCTGTGGCAACTCACGCTGATTTTAGAGTACCCATGGAGCTCTGCAAACTGAGACCATGAACGTGTGTTGGCGAATTTTGTTTAACTGGGCAGAAGCCTTTGTCTGTTCCAGGTAGGCCCACGGCCCTTAGGGGCCGTCTGCCTGCTGGATTTCCGCCAATACCAAGATGCCGCCCAGGGACAAGCTGCCACCTGTGCTAACTCGGTCTGCTTTGAGAGTGCCCATGGAGCTCTGCAAACTGAGATGTGGAACGTGGGGTGGTGGGTTTTGTTTCCCTGGGCAGAAGCCTTTGTCAGTACCAGGTAGGCCCTTGTTCCTCAGGGGCAGGCTGGCGGCTCAATTTCCACGAATATCAAGATGCTGCCCAGGGACAAGCTGCCACTTGTGCCAACTCGCGCTGCTTTGAGGGTGCCCACGGAGCTCTGCAAACTGAGACCAGGAACGTAGGATTGTGGGTTTTGTTTTCCCAGGCAGAAGCCTCTCTCAGTGCCAGGTAGGCCCTTGTTCCTTAGGGGCAGGCTGGCAGGAAGATTTCCACGAATATCAAGATGCTGCCCAGGGACAAGCTGCCACCTGTGCCAACTCGGGCTGCTTTGAGAGTGCCCATGGAGCTCTGCAAACTGAGACCATGAACCTGGGGTGCTGAGTTTTGTTTCCCTGGGCAGAAGCATTTGCAGTGCCAGGTAGGCCCTTGGTCTTTAAGGGCAGGCAGCCTGCTGGATTTCCATGAATATCAAGATGCTGCCAAAGGACAAGCTGCCACCTGTGCCAACTCGCGCTGCTTTGAGAGTGCCCTTGGAGCTCTGCAAAGTGAGACCAGGAACGTGCGTTGGTGAGTTTTGTTTCCCCGGGCAGAAGCATTTGTCAGTACCAGGTAGGCCCTCGGAATTTCAGGGCCGACTGCCTGCTGGATTTCCACGAATATCAAGATGCCACCCAGGGACAAGCTGCCACCTGTGCCAACTTGGGCTGCTTTGAGAGTGCCCATGGAGCTCTGCAAACTGAGATGTGGAACATGGGCTGGTGGGTTTTCTTTCCCCGGGCAGAAGCCTTTGTCAGTACCAGGAGAGTCCTTGTTCCTCAGGGGCAGGCTGCCGGCTGGATTTCCACGAATATCAAGATGCTGCCCAGGGACCAGCTGCCACCTGTGCCAACTCGGGCTGCTTTGAGAGTGCCCATGGAGCTCTGCAAACTGGGACCAGGAAAGTGGGGTGCTGAGTTTTGTTTTCCCGGGCAGAAGTATTTGTCAGTACTAGGTAGGCCCACGGTCTTTCAGGGCCGTCAGCCTGCTGAAGCTTTCCACGAATATCAGGATGCTGCCCACGGAGGAGCTGCCACCTGTGCCAACTCGGGCTGCTTTGAGAGTGCCCATGGTGCTCTGCAAACTGAGACCAGAACCGTGGGGTGCTGGGTTTTGTTTTCCAGGGCAGAAGCCTTTGTCAGTACCAGGAGGGTCCTTGTTCCTTAAGGGCAGTCTGCCTGCTGGATTTCCACGAATATCAAGATGCTGCCCAGGGACAAGCTGCCACCTG
>NW_024037455.1:9180-32010 GCF_015832195.1 Motacilla alba alba
CCGAAGCAGCGCTCCGGAGCGCACCGCCACCGGCACAAGCAGCAGTGCGCGAAGTAGCGGCTCTTTCGCTTTCGCTAGACGGAGAGCCGGCAGCTTGCAGGAGGTGAAGAAGCAAGCCGCACAACAGCAGCATTGTGGGCGCAGCTCTCTTACTGCTGCGGGATGGTGGATTGCCACTCGTATGCCTTTGAAAATCACGTTAGCATGCGAATGGAAGAAGTTTTTGGACAACTTTGCAATGCATCTTGCTAGCGCTCCTGCAACGCTCCGTGGAAACTCTTGCGGGTCTCTTTGCGCTGCGAGATGCAAAGTACTGGGTGAACTCGTCAAGCAAGATCGGAAGATGTTTGCAGTGCTGGCACACTTTCTCTCTCGGCGAGAAGTCATGGAGAAGCTTTTGGCTAGAATGCAGACGACGAGAGAGGCAGAAGACGGAGGTACGGGGCTATCCGGAGCGAAGTGCCGCTAGCCGGCGTCTTTCGCCCAAAGCAGCGCTCCGGAGCGCACCGCCACCGGCACAAGCAGCAGTGCGCGAAGTAGCGGCTCTTTCGCATACGCTAGACGGAGAGCCGGCAGCTTGCAGGAGGTGAAGAAGCAAGCCGCACAACAGCAGCATTGTGGGCGCAGCTCTCGAACTGCTGCGGGATGGTGGATTGCCACTCGTATGCCTATGAAAATCACGTTAGCATGCGAATGGAAGAAGTTTTTGGACAACTTTGCAATGCATCTTGCTAGTGCTCCTGCAACGCTCCGTGGAAACTCTTGCGGGTCTCTTTGCGCTGCGAGATGCAAAGAACTGGGTGAACTCGTCAAGCAAGATCGGAAGATGTTTGCAGTGCTGGCACACTTTCTCTCTCGGCGAGAAGTCATGGAGAAGCTTTAGGGTAGGATGCAGACGACGAGAGAGGCAGAAGACGGAGGTACGGGGCTGTCCGGAGCGAAGTGCCGCTGGCCGGCGTCTTTCGCCCGAAGCAGCGCGCCGGAGCGCACCGCCACCGGCACAAGCAGCAGTGCGCGAAGAAGCGGCTCTTTCGCCTTCGCTAGACGGAGAGCCGGCAGCTTGCAGGAGGTGAAGAAGCAAGCCGCACAACAGCAGCATTGTGGGCGCAGCTCTCGAACTGCTGCGGGATGGTGCATTGCCACTCGTATGCCTTTGAAAATCACGTTAGCATGCGAATGGAAGAAGTTTTTGGACAACTTTGCAATGCATCTTGCTAGTGCTCCTGCAACGCTCCGTGGAAACTCTTGCGGGTCTCTTTGCGCTGCGAGATGCAAAGAACTGGGTGAACTGGTTAAACAAGATCGGAAGATGTTTGCAGTGCTGGCACACTTTCTCTCTCGGCGAGAAGTCATGGAGAAGCTTTAGGGTAGGATGCAGATGACGAGAGAGGCAGAAGACGGAGGTACGGGGCTGTCCGGAGCGAAGTGCCGCTGGCCGGCGTCTTTCGCCCGAAGCAGCGCGCCGGAGCGCACCGCCACCGGCACAAGCAGCAGTGCGCGAAGAAGCGGCTCTTTCGCCTTCGCTAGACGGAGAGCCGGCAGCTTGCAGGAGGTGAAGAAGCAAGCCGCACAACAGCAGCATTGTGTGCGCAGCTCTCGAACTGCTGCGGGATGGTGCATTGCCACTCGTATGCCTTTGAAAATCACGTTAGCATGCGAATGGAAGAAGTTTTTGGACAACTTTGCAATGCATCTTGCTAGTGCTCCTGCAACGCTCCGTGGAAACTCTTGCGGGTCTCTTTGCGCTGCGAGATGCAAAGAACTGGGTGAACTCGTCAAACAAGATCGGAAGATGTTTGCAGTGCTGGCACACATTCTCTCTCGGCGAGAAGTCATGCAGAAGCTTTTGGCTAGGATGCAGACGACGAGAGAGGCAGAAGACGGAGGTACGGGGCTATCCGGAGCGAAGTGCCGCTGGCCGCCGTCTTTCGCCCGAAGCAGCGCTCCGGAGCGCACCGCCACCGGCACAAGCAGCAGTGCGCGAAGTAGCGGCTCTTTCGCTTTCGCTAGACGGAGAGCCGGCAGCTTGCAGGAGGTGAAGAAGCAAGCCGCACAACAGCAGCATTGTGGGCGCAGCTCTCGAACTGCTGCGGGATGGTGGATTGCCACTCGTATGCCTTTGAAAATCACGTTAGCATGCGAATGGAAGAAGTTTTTGTACAATTTGCAATGCATCTTGCTAGTGCTCTTGCAACGCTCCGTGGAAACTCTTGCGGGTCTCTTTGCTCTGCGAGATGCAAAGAACTGGGTGAACTCGTCAAACAAGATCGGAAGATGTTTGCAGTGCTGGCACACTTTCTCTCTCGGCGAGAAGTCATGGAGAAGCTTTTGGCTAGGATGCAGACGACGAGAGAGGCAGAAGACGGAGGTACGGGGCTGTCCGGAGCGAAGTGCCGCTGGCCGGCGTCTTTCGCCCGAAGCAGCTCGCCGGAGCGCACCGCCACCGGCACAAGCAGCAGTGCGCGAAGTAGCGGCTCTTTCGCTTTCGCTAGACGGAGAGCCGGCAGCTTGCAGGAGGTGAAGAAGCAAGCCGCACAACAGCAGCATTGTGGGCGCAGCTCTCTTACTGCTGCGGGATGGTGGATTGCCACTCGTATGCCTATGAAAATCACGTTAGCATGCGAATGGAAGAAGTTTTTTGGCAACTTTGCAATGCATCTTGGTAGTGCTCTTGCAACGCTCCGTGGAAACTCTTGCGGGTCTCTTTGCGCTGCGAGATGCAAAGAACTGGGTGAACTCGTCAAGCAAGATCGGAAGATGTTTGCAGAGCTGGCACACTTTCTCTCTCGGCGAGAAGTCAGGGAGAAGCTTTAGGCCAGGATGCAGACGACGAGAGAGGCAGAAGACGGAGGTACGGGGCTGTCCGGAGCGAAGTGCCGCTGGCCGGCGTCTTTCGCCCGAAGCAGCGCGCCGGAGACTGAGCGCACCGCCACCGGCACAAGCAGCAGTGCGCGAAGTAGCGGCTCTTTCGCTTTCGCTAGACGGAGAGCCGGCAGCTTGCAGGAGGTGAAGAAGCAAGCCGCACAACAGCAGCCTTGTGGGCGCAGCTCTCTTACTGCTGCGGGATGGTGGATTGCCATTCGTATGCCTATGAAAATCACGTTAGCATGCGAATGGAAGAAGTTTTTGGACAACTTTGCAATGCATCTTGCTAGTGCTCCTGCAACGCTCCGTGGAAACTCTTGCGGGTCTCTTTGAGCTGCGAGATGCAAAGAACTGGGTGAACTCGTCAAGCAAGATCGGAAGATGTTTGCAGTGCTGGCACACTTTCTCTCTCGGCGAGAAGTCATGGAGAAGCTTTTGGCTAGGATGCAGACGACGAGAGAGGCAGAAGACGGAGGTACGGGGCTGTCCGGAGCGAAGTGCCGCTGGCCGGCGTCTTTCGCCCGAAGCAGCGCTCCGGAGCGCACCGCCACCGGCACAAGCAGCAGTGCGCGAAGTAGCGGCTCTTTCGCTTTCGCTAGACGGAGAGCCGGCAGCTTGCAGGAGGTGAAGAAGCAAGCCGCACAACAGCAGCATTGTGGGCGCAGCTCTCTTACTGCTGCGGGATGGTGGATTGCCACTCGTATGCCTATGAAAATCACGTTAGCATGGGAATGGAAGAAGTTTTTTGGCAACTTTGCAATGCATCTTGCTAGTGCTCCTGCAACGCTCCGTGGAAACTCTTGCGGGTCTCTTTGCGCTGCGAGATGCAAAGAACTGGGTGAACTCGTCAAGCAAGATCGGAAGATGTTTGCAGTGCTGGCACACTTTCTCTCTCGGCGAGAAGTCATGGAGAAGCTTTTGGCTAGGATGCAGACGACGAGAGAGGCAGAAGACGGAGGTACGGGGCTGTCTGGAGCGAAGTGCCGCTGGCCGGCGTCTTTCGCCCGAAGCAGCGCTCCGGAGCGCACCGCCACCGGCACAAGCAGCAGTGCGCGAAGAAGCGGCTCTTTCGCCTTCGCTAGACGGAGAGCCGGCAGCTTGCAGGAGGTGAAGAAGCAAGCCGCACAACAGCAGCCTTGTGGGCGCAGCTGTCGAACTGCTGCGGGATGGTTGATTGCCACTCGTATGCCTTTGAAAATCACGTTAGCATGCGAATGGAAGAAGTTTTTGGACAACTTTGCAATGCATCTTGCTAGTGCTCCTGCAACACTCCGTGGAAACTCTTGCGGGTCTCTTTGCGCTGCGAGATGCAAAGAACTGGGTGAACTGGTCAAACAAGATCGGTAGATGTTTGCAGTGCTGGCACACTTTCTCTCTCGGCGAGAAGTCATGGAGAAGCTTTGGCTAGGATGCAGACGACGAGAGAGGCAGAAGACGGAGGTACGGGGCTGTCCGGAGCGAAGGGCCGCTGGCCGGCGTCTTTCGCCGGAAGCAGCGCTCCGGAGCGCACCGCCACCGGCACAAGCAGCAGTGCGCGAAGTAGCGGCTCTTTCGCTTTCGCTAGACGGAGAGCCGGCAGCTTGCAGGAGGTGAAGAAGCAAGCCGCACAACAGCAGCATTGTGGGCGCAGCTCTCTTACTGCTGCGGGATGGTGGATTGCCACTCGTATGCCTATGAAAATCACGTTAGCATGCGAATGGAAGAAGTTTTTTGGCAACTTTGCAATGCATCTTGCTAGTGCTCCTGCAACGCTCCGTGGAAACTCTTGCGGGTCTCTTTGCGCTGCGAGATGCAAAGAACTGGGTGAACTCGTCAAGCAAGATCGGAAGATGTTTGCAGTGCTGGCACACTTTCTCTCTCGGCGAGAAGTCATGGAGAAGCTTTTGGCTAGGATGCAGACGACGAGAGAGGCAGAAGACGGAGGTACGGGGCTGTCTGGAGCGAAGTGCCGCTGGCCGGCGTCTTTCGCCCGAAGCAGCGCTCCGTAGCGCACCGCCACCGGCACAAGCAGCAGTGCGCGAAGAAGCGGCTCTTTCGCCTTCGGTAGACGGAGAGCCGGCAGCTTGCAGGAGGTGAAGAAGCAAGCCGCACAACAGCAGCCTTGTGGGCGCAGCTGTCGAACTGCTGCGGGATGGTGGATTGCCACTCGTATGCCTTTGAAAATCACGTTAGCATGCGAATGGAAGAAGTTTTTGGACAACTTTGCAATGCATCTTGCTAGTGCTCCTGCAACACTCCGTGGAAACTCTTGCGGGTCTCTTTGCGCTGCGAGATGCAAAGAACTGGGTGAACTGGTCAAACAAGATCGGTAGATGTTTGCAGTGCTGGCACACTTTCTCTCTCGGCGAGAAGTCATGGAGAAGCTTTGGCTAGGATGCAGACGACGAGAGAGGCAGAAGACGGAGGTACGGGGCTGTCCGGAGCGAAGGGCCGCTGGCCGGCGTCTTTCGCCGGAAGCAGCGCTCCGGAGCGCACCGCCACCGGCACAAGCAGCAGTGCGCGAAGTAGCGGCTCTTTCGCTTTCGCTAGACGGAGAGCCGGCAGCTTGCAGGAGGTGAAGAAGCAAGCCGCACAACAGCAGCATTGTGGGCGCAGCTCTCTTACTGCTGCGGGATGGTGGATTGCCACTCGTATGCCTTTGAAAATCACGTTAGCATGCGAATGGAAGAAGTTTTTGGACAACTTTGCAATGCATCTTGCTAGTGCTCCTGCAACGCTCCGTGGAAACTCTTGCGGGTCTCTTTGCGCTGCGAGATGCAAAGAACTGGGTGAACTCGTCAAGCAAGATCGGAAGATGTTTGCAGTGCTGGCACACTTTCTCTCTCGGCGAGAAGTCATGGAGAAGCTTTAGGCTAGAATGCAGACGACGAGAGAGGCAGAAGACGGAGGTACGCAGCTGTCCGGAGCGAAGTGCCGCTCGCGGGCGTCTATCGCCCGAAGCAGCGCTCCGGAGCGCACCGCCACCGGCACAAGCAGCAGTGCGCGAAGAAGCGGCTCTTTCGCCTTCGCTAGACGGAGAGCCGGCAGCTTGCAGGAGGTGAAGAAGCAAGCCGCACAACAGCAGCATTGTGTGCGCAGCTCTCGAACTGCTGCGGGATGGTGGATTGCCACTCGTATGCCTTTGAAAATCACGTTAGCATGCGAATGGAAGAAGTTTTTGGACAACTTTGCAATGCATCTTGGTAGTGCTCTTGCAACGCTCCGTGGAAACTCTTGCGGGTCTCTTTGCTCTGCGAGATGCAAAGAACTGGGTGAACTCGTCAAACAAGATCGGAAGATGTTTGCAGTGCTGGCACACTTTCTCTCTCGGCGAGAAGTCATGGAGAAGCTTTTGGCTAGGATGCAGACGACGAGAGAGGCAGAAGACGGAGGTACGGGGCTGTCCGGAGCGAAGTGCCGCTGGCCGGCGTCTTTCGCCCGAAGCAGCTCGCCGGAGCGCACCGCCACCGGCACAAGCAGCAGTGCGCGAAGAAGCGGCTCTTTCGCTTTCGCTAGACGGAGAGCCGGCAGCTTGCAGGAGGTGAAGAAGCAAGCCGCACAACAGCAGCATTGTGGGCGCAGCTCTCGAACTGCTGCGGGATGGTGGATTGCCACTCGTATGCCTATGAAAATCACGTTAGCATGCGAATGGAAGAAGTTTTTGGACAACTTTGCAATGCATCTTGCTAGTGCTCCTGCAACACTCCGTGGAAACTCTTGCGGGTCTCTTTGCGCTGCGAGATGCAAAGAACTGGGTGAACTCGTCAAACAAGATCGGTAGATGTTTGCAGTGCTGACACACTTTCTCTCTCGGCGAGAAGTCATGGAGAAGCTTTTGGCTAGGATGCAGACGACGAGAGAGGCAGAAGACGGAGGTACGGGGCTGTCCGGAGCGAAGTGCCGCTGGCCGGCGTCTTTCGCCCGAAGCAGCGCTCCGGAGCGCACCGCCACCGGCACAAGCAGCAGTGCGTGAAGAAGCGGCTCTTTCGCTTTCGCTAGACGGAGAGCCGGCAGCTTGCAGGAGGTGAAGAAGCAAGCCGCACAACAGCAGCATTGTGGGCGCAGCTCTCTTACTGCTGCGGGATGGTGGATTGCCACTCGTATGCCTTTGAAAATCACGTTACCATGTGAATGGAAGAAGATTTTGGACAACTTTGCAATGCATCTTGCTAGTGCTCCTGCAACGCTCCGTGGAAACTCTTGCGGGTCTCTTTGAGCTGCGAGATGCAAAGAACTGGGTGAACTGGTCAAGCAAGATCGGAAGATGTTTGCAGTGCTGGCACACTTTCTCTCTCGGCGAGAAGTCATGGAGAAGCTTTTGGCTAGGATGCAGACGACGAGAGAGGCAGAAGACGGAGGTACGGGGCTGTCCGGAGCGAAGTGCCGCTGGCCGGCGTCTTTCGCCCGAAGCAGCGCTCCGGAGCGCACCGCCACCGGCACAAGCAGCAGTGCGCGAAGTAGCGGCTCTTTCGCTTTCGCTAGACGGAGAGCCGGCAGCTTGCAGGAGGTGAAGGAGCAAGCCGCACAACAGCAGCCTTGTGGGCGCAGCTCTCGAACTGCTGCGGGATGGTGGATTGCCATTCGTATGCCTATGAAAATCACGTTAGCATGCGAATGGAAGAAGTTTTTGGACAACTTTGCAATGCATCTTGCTAGTGCTCCTGCAACACTCCGTGGAAACTCTTGCGGGTCTCTTTGAGCTGCGAGATGCAAAGAACTGGGTGAACTCGTCAAACAAGATCGGAAGATGTTTGCAGTGCTGGCACACTTTCTCTCTTGGCGAGAAGTCATGGAGAAGCTTTTGGCTAGGATGCAGACGACGAGAGAGGCAGAAGACGGAGGTACGGGGCTGTCCGGAGCGAAGTGCCGCTGGCCGGCGTCTTTCGCCTGAAGCAGCGCTCCGGAGCACACCGCCACCGGCACAAGCAGCAGTGCGCGAAGTAGCGGCTCTTTCGCTTTCGCTAGACGGAGAGCCGGCAGCTTGCAGGAGGTGAAGAAGCAAGCCGCACAACAGCAGCATTGTGGGCGCAGCTCTCTTACTGCTGCGGGATGGTGGATTGCCACTCGTATGCCTATGAAAATCACGTTAGCATGCGAATGGAAGAAGTTTTTTGGCAACTTTGCAATGCATCTTGGTAGTGCTCTTGCAACGCTCCGTGGAATCTCTTGCGGGTCTCTTTGAGCTGCGAGATGCAAAGAACTGGGTGAACTCGTCAAGCAAGATCGGAAGATGTTTGCAGAGCTGGCACACTTTCTCTCTCGGTGAGAAGTCATGGAGAAGCTTTAGGCTAGGATGCAGACGACGAGAGAGGCAGAAGACGGAGGTATGGGGCTGTCCGGAGCGAAGTGCCGCTGGCCGGCGTCTTTCGCCCGAAGCAGCGCGCCGGAGCGCACCGCCACCGGCACAAGCAGCAGTGCGCGAAGTAGCGGCTCTTTCGCCTTCGCTAGACGGAGAGCCGGCAGCTTGCAGGAGGTGAAGAAGTAAGCCGCACAACAGCAGCATTGTGGGCGCAGCTCTCGAACTGCTGCGGGATGGTGGATTGCCACTCGTATGCCTTTGAAAATCACGTTAGCATGCGAATGGAAGAAGTTTTTTGGCAACTTTGCAATGCATCTTGCTAGTGCTCCTGCAACGCTCCGTGGAAACTCTTGCGGGTCTCTTTGCGCTGCGAGATGCAAAGAACTGGGTGAACTCGTCAAGCAAGATCGGTAGATGTTTGCAGAGCTGGCACACTTTCTCTCTCGGCGAGAAGTCATGGAGAAGCTTTAGGCTAGGATGCAGACGACGAGAGAGGCAGAAGACGGAGGTACGGGGCTGTCCGGAGCGAAGTGCCGCTGGCCGGCGTCTTTCGCCCGAAGCAGCTCGTCAGAGCGCACCGCCACCGGCACAAGCAGCAGTGCGCGAAGAAGCGGCTCTTTCGCTTTCGCTAGACGGAGAGCCGGCAGCTTGCAGGAGGTGAAGAAGCAAGCCGCACAACAGCAGCATTGTGGGCGCAGCTCTCTTACTGCTGCGGGATGGTGGATTGCCATTCGTATGCCTATGAAAATCACGTTAGCATGCGAATGGAAGAAGTTTTTTGGCAACTTTGCAATGCATCTTGCTAGTGCTCCTGCAACGCTCCGTGGAAACTCTTGCGGGTCTCTTTGCGCTGCGAGATGCAAAGAACTGGGTGAACTCGTCAAGCAAGATCGGAAGATGTTTGCAGAGCTGGCACACTTTCTCTCTCGGCGAGAAGTCATGGAGAAGCTTTTGGCTAGGATGCAGACGACGAGAGAGGCAGAAGACGGAGGTACGGGGCTGTCTGGAGCGAAGTGCCGCTGGCCGGCGTCTTTCGCCCGAAGCAGCGCTCCGGAGCGCACCGCCACCGGCACAAGCAGCAGTGCGCGAAGAAGCGGCTCTTTCGCCTTCGGTAGACGGAGAGCCGGCAGCTTGCAGGAGGTGAAGAAGCAAGCCGCACAACAGCAGCCTTGTGGGCGCAGCTGTCGAACTGCTGCGGGATGGTGGATTGCCACTCGTATGCCTTTGAAAATCACGTTAGCATGCGAATGGAAGAAGTTTTTGGACAACTTTGCAATGCATCTTGCTAGTGCTCCTGCAACACTCCGTGGAAACTCTTGCGGGTCTCTTTGCGCTGCGAGATGCAAAGAACTGGGTGAACTGGTTAAACAAGATCGGTAGATGTTTGCAGTGCTGGCACACTTTCTCTCTCGGCGAGAAGTCATGGAGAAGCTTTTGGCTAGGATGCAGACGACGAGAGAGGCAGAAGACGGAGGTACGGGGCTGTCCGGAGCGAAGTGCCGCTGGCCGGCGTCTTTCGCCGGAAGCAGCGCTCCGGAGCGCACCGCCACCGGCACAAGCAGCAGTGCGCGAAGTAGCGGCTCTTTCGCTTTCGCTAGACGGAGAGCCGGCAGCTTGCAGGAGGTGAAGAAGCAAGCCGCACAACAGCAGCATTGTGGGCGCAGCTCTCTTACTGCTGCGGGATGGTGGATTGCCACTCGTATGCCTTTGAAAATCACGTTAGCATGCGAATGGAAGAAGTTTTTGGACAACTTTGCAATGCATCTTGCTAGTGCTCCTGCAACGCTCCGTGGAAACTCTTGCGGGTCTCTTTGCGCTGCGAGATGCAAAGAACTGGGTGAACTCGTCAAGCAAGATCGGAAGATGTTTGCAGTGCTGGCACACTTTCTCTCTCGGCGAGAAGTCATGGAGAAGCTTTAGGCTAGAATGCAGACGACGAGAGAGGCAGAAGACGGAGGTACGCAGCTGTCCGGAGCGAAGTGCCGCTCGCGGGCGTCTATCGCCCGAAGCAGCGCTCCGGAGCGCACCGCCACCGGCACAAGCAGCAGTGCGCGAAGAAGCGGCTCTTTCGCCTTCGCTAGACGGAGAGCCGGCAGCTTGCAGGAGGTGAAGAAGCAAGCCGCACAACAGCAGCATTGTGTGCGCAGCTCTCGAACTGCTGCGGGATGGTGCATTGCCACTCGTATGCCTTTGAAAATCACGTTAGCATGCGAATGGAAGAAGTTTTTGGACAACTTTGCAATGCATCTTGGTAGTGCTCTTGCAACGCTCCGTGGAAACTCTTGCGGGTCTCTTTGCTCTGCGAGATGCAAAGAACTGGGTGAACTCGTCAAACAAGATCGGAAGATGTTTGCAGTGCTGGCACACTTTCTCTCTCGGCGAGAAGTCATGGAGAAGCTTTTGGCTAGGATGCAGACGACGAGAGAGGCAGAAGACGGAGGTACGGGGCTGTCCGGAGCGAAGTGCCGCTGGCCGGCGTCTTTCGCCCGAAGCAGCTCGCCGGAGCGCACCGCCACCGGCACAAGCAGCAGTGCGCGAAGAAGCGGCTCTTTCGCTTTCGCTAGACGGAGAGCCGGCAGCTTGCAGGAGGTGAAGAAGCAAGCCGCACAACAGCAGCATTGTGGGCGCAGCTCTCGAACTGCTGCGGGATGGTGGATTGCCACTCGTATGCCTATGAAAATCACGTTAGCATGCGAATGGAAGAAGTTTTTGGACAACTTTGCAATGCATCTTGCTAGTGCTCCTGCAACACTCCGTGGAAACTCTTGCGGGTCTCTTTGCGCTGCGAGATGCAAAGAACTGGGTGAACTCGTCAAACAAGATCGGTAGATGTTTGCAGTGCTGACACACTTTCTCTCTCGGCGAGAAGTCATGGAGAAGCTTTTGGCTAGGATGCAGACGACGAGAGAGGCAGAAGACGGAGGTACGGGGCTGTCCGGAGCGAAGTGCCGCTGGCCGGCGTCTTTCGCCCGAAGCAGCGCTCCGGAGCGCACCGCCACCGGCACAAGCAGCAGTGCGTGAAGAAGCGGCTCTTTCGCTTTCGCTAGACGGAGAGCCGGCAGCTTGCAGGAGGTGAAGAAGCAAGCCGCACAACAGCAGCATTGTGGGCGCAGCTCTCTTACTGCTGCGGGATGGTGGATTGCCACTCGTATGCCTTTGAAAATCACGTTACCATGTGAATGGAAGAAGATTTTGGACAACTTTGCAATGCATCTTGCTAGTGCTCCTGCAACGCTCCGTGGAAACTCTTGCGGGTCTCTTTGAGCTGCGAGATGCAAAGAACTGGGTGAACTGGTCAAGCAAGATCGGAAGATGTTTGCAGTGCTGGCACACTTTCTCTCTCGGCGAGAAGTCATGGAGAAGCTTTTGGCTAGGATGCAGACGACGAGAGAGGCAGAAGACGGAGGTACGGGGCTGTCCGGAGCGAAGTGCCGCTGGCCGGCGTCTTTCGCCCGAAGCAGCGCTCCGGAGCGCACCGCCACCGGCACAAGCAGCAGTGCGCGAAGTAGCGGCTCTTTCGCTTTCGCTAGACGGAGAGCCGGCAGCTTGCAGGAGGTGAAGGAGCAAGCCGCACAACAGCAGCCTTGTGGGCGCAGCTCTCGAACTGCTGCGGGATGGTGGATTGCCATTCGTATGCCTATGAAAATCACGTTAGCATGCGAATGGAAGAAGTTTTTGGACAACTTTGCAATGCATCTTGCTAGTGCTCCTGCAACACTCCGTGGAAACTCTTGCGGGTCTCTTTGAGCTGCGAGATGCAAAGAACTGGGTGAACTCGTCAAGCAAGATCGGAAGATGTTTGCAGTGCTGGCACACTTTCTCTCTCGGCGAGAAGTCATGGAGAAGCTTTTGGCTAGGATGCAGACGACGAGAGAGGCAGAAGACGGAGGTACGGGGCTGTCCGGAGCGAAGTGCCGCTGGCCGGCGTCTTTCGCCTGAAGCAGCGCTCCGGAGCACACCGCCACCGGCACAAGCAGCAGTGCGCGAAGTAGCGGCTCTTTCGCTTTCGCTAGACGGAGAGCCGGCAGCTTGCAGGAGGTGAAGAAGCAAGCCGCACAACAGCAGCATTGTGGGCGCAGCTCTCTTACTGCTGCGGGATGGTGGATTGCCACTCGTATGCCTATGAAAATCACGTTAGCATGCGAATGGAAGAAGTTTTTTGGCAACTTTGCAATGCATCTTGGTAGTGCTCTTGCAACGCTCCGTGGAATCTCTTGCGGGTCTCTTTGAGCTGCGAGATGCAAAGAACTGGGTGAACTCGTCAAGCAAGATCGGAAGATGTTTGCAGAGCTGGCACACTTTCTCTCTCGGTGAGAAGTCATGGAGAAGCTTTAGGCTAGGATGCAGACGACGAGAGAGGCAGAAGACGGAGGTATGGGGCTGTCCGGAGCGAAGTGCCGCTGGCCGGCGTCTTTCGCCCGAAGCAGCGCGCCGGAGCGCACCGCCACCGGCACAAGCAGCAGTGCGCGAAGTAGCGGCTCTTTCGCCTTCGCTAGACGGAGAGCCGGCAGCTTGCAGGAGGTGAAGAAGTAAGCCGCACAACAGCAGCATTGTGGGCGCAGCTCTCGAACTGCTGCGGGATGGTGGATTGCCACTCGTATGCCTTTGAAAATCACGTTAGCATGCGAATGGAAGAAGTTTTTTGGCAACTTTGCAATGCATCTTGCTAGTGCTCCTGCAACGCTCCGTGGAAACTCTTGCGGGTCTCTTTGCGCTGCGAGATGCAAAGAACTGGGTGAACTCGTCAAGCAAGATCGGTAGATGTTTGCAGAGCTGGCACACTTTCTCTCTCGGCGAGAAGTCATGGAGAAGCTTTAGGCTAGGATGCAGACGACGAGAGAGGCAGAAGACGGAGGTACGGGGCTGTCCGGAGCGAAGTGCCGCTGGCCGGCGTCTTTCGCCCGAAGCAGCTCGTCAGAGCGCACCGCCACCGGCACAAGCAGCAGTGCGCGAAGAAGCGGCTCTTTCGCTTTCGCTAGACGGAGAGCCGGCAGCTTGCAGGAGGTGAAGAAGCAAGCCGCACAACAGCAGCATTGTGGGCGCAGCTCTCTTACTGCTGCGGGATGGTGGATTGCCATTCGTATGCCTATGAAAATCACGTTAGCATGCGAATGGAAGAAGTTTTTTGGCAACTTTGCAATGCATCTTGCTAGTGCTCCTGCAACGCTCCGTGGAAACTCTTGCGGGTCTCTTTGCGCTGCGAGATGCAAAGAACTGGGTGAACTCGTCAAGCAAGATCGGAAGATGTTTGCAGAGCTGGCACACTTTCTCTCTCGGCGAGAAGTCATGGAGAAGCTTTTGGCTAGGATGCAGACGACGAGAGAGGCAGAAGACGGAGGTACGGGGCTGTCTGGAGCGAAGTGCCGCTGGCCGGCGTCTTTCGCCCGAAGCAGCGCTCCGGAGCGCACCGCCACCGGCACAAGCAGCAGTGCGCGAAGAAGCGGCTCTTTCGCCTTCGGTAGACGGAGAGCCGGCAGCTTGCAGGAGGTGAAGAAGCAAGCCGCACAACAGCAGCCTTGTGGGCGCAGCTGTCGAACTGCTGCGGGATGGTGGATTGCCACTCGTATGCCTTTGAAAATCACGTTAGCATGCGAATGGAAGAAGTTTTTGGACAACTTTGCAATGCATCTTGCTAGTGCTCCTGCAACACTCCGTGGAAACTCTTGCGGGTCTCTTTGCGCTGCGAGATCCAAAGAACTGGGTGAACTGGTTAAACAAGATCGGTAGATGTTTGCAGTGCTGGCACACTTTCTCTCTCGGCGAGAAGTCATGGAGAAGCTTTTGGCTAGGATGCAGACGACGAGAGAGGCAGAAGACGGAGGTACGGGGCTGTCCGGAGCTAAGTGCCGCTGGCCGGCGTCTTTCGCCGGAAGCAGCGCTCCGGAGCGCACCGCCACCGGCACAAGCAGCAGTGCGCGAAGTAGCGGCTCTTTCGCTTTCGCTAGACGGAGAGCCGGCAGCTTGCAGGAGGTGAAGAAGCATGCCGCACAACAGCAGCCTTGTGGGCGCAGCTCTCTTACTGCTGCGGGATGGTGGATTGCCATTCGTATGCCTATGAAAATCACGTTAGCATGCGAATGGAAGAAGTTTTTGGACAACTTTGCAATGCATCTTGCTAGTGCTCCTGCAACGCTCCGTGGAAACTCTTGCGGGTCTCTTTGAGCTGCGAGATGCAAAGAACTGGGTGAACTGGTCAAGCAAGATCGGAAGATGTTTGCAGTGCTGGCACACTTTCTCTCTCGGCGAGAAGTCATGGAGAAGCTTTTGGCTAGGATGCAGACGACGAGAGAGGCAGAAGACGGAGGTACGGGGCTGTCCGGAGCGAAGTGCCGCTGGCCGGCGTCTTTCGCCCGAAGCAGCGCTCCGGAGCGCACCGCCACCGGCACAAGCAGCAGTGCGCGAAGTAGCGGCTCTTTCGCTTTCTCTAGACGGAGAGCCGGCAGCTTGCAGGAGGTGAAGAAGCAAGCCGCACAACAGCAGCATTGTGGGCGCAGCTCTCTTACTGCTGCGGGATGGTGGATTGCCACTCGTATGCCTATGAAAATCACGTTAGCATGCGAATGGAAGAAGTTTTTTGGCAACTTTGCAATGCATCTTGCTAGTGCTCCTGCAACGCTCCGTGGAAACTCTTGCGGGTCTCTTTGCGCTGCGAGATGCAAAGAACTGGGTGAACTCGTCAAGCAAGATCGGAAGATGTTTGCAGTGCTGGCACACTTTCTCTCTCGGCGAGAAGTCATGGAGAAGCTTTTGGCTAGGATGCAGACGACGAGAGAGGCAGAAGACGGAGGTACGGGGCTGTCCGGAGCGAAGTGCCGCTGGCCGGCGTCTTTCGCCCGAAGCAGCGCGCCGGAGCGCACCGCCACCGGCACAAGCAGCAGTGCGCGAAGTAGCGGCTCTTTCGCTTTCGCTAGACGGAGAGCCGGCAGCTTGCAGGAGGTGAAGAAGCAAGCCGCACAACAGCAGCCTTGTGGGCGCAGCTGTCGAACTGCTGCGGGATGGTGGATTGCCACTCGTATGCCTTTGAAAATCACGTTAGCATGCGAATGGAAGAAGTTTTTGGACAACTTTGCAATGCATCTTGCTAGTGCTCCTGCAACACTCCGTGGAAACTCTTGCGGGTCTCTTTGCGCTGCGAGATGCAAAGAACTGGGTGAACTCGTCAAACAAGATCGGTAGATGTTTGCAGTGCTGACACACTTTCTCTCTCGGCGAGAAGTCATGGAGAAGCTTTTGGCTAGGATGCAGACGACGAGAGAGGCAGAAGACGGAGGTACGGGGCTGTCCGGAGCGAAGGGCCGCTGGCCGGCGTCTTTCGCCCGAAGCAGCGCTCCGGAGCGCACCGCCACCGGCACAAGCAGCAGTGCGCGAAGTAGCGGCTCTTTCGCCTTCGCTAGACGGAGAGCCGGCAGCTTGCAGGAGGTGAAGAAGTAAGCCGCACAACAGCAGCATTGTGGGCGCAGCTCTCTTACTGCTGCGGGATGGTGGATTGCCACTCGTATGCCTTTGAAAATCACGTTAGCATGCGAATGGAAGAAGTTTTTGGAAAACTTTGCAATGCATCTTGCTAGTGCTCCTGCAACGCTCCGTGGAAACTCTTGCGGGTCTCTTTGCGCTGCGAGATGCAAAGAACTGGGTGAACTCGTCAAGCAAGATCGGAAGATGTTTGCAGAGCTGGCACACTTTCTCTCTCGGCGAGAAGTCATGGAGAAGCTTTAGGCTAGGATGCAGACGACGAGAGAGGCAGAAGACGGAGGTACGGGGCTGTCCGGAGCGAAGTGCCGCTGGCCGGCGTCTTTCGCCCGAAGCAGCACTCCGGAGCGCACCGCCACCGGCACAAGCAGCAGTGCGCGAAGTAGCGGCTCTTTCGCTTTCGCTAGACGGAGAGCCGGCAGCTTGCAGGAGGTGAAGAAGCAAGCCGCACAACAGCAGCATTGTGGGCACAGCTCTCTTACTGCTGCGGGATGGTGGATTGCCATTCGTATGCCTATGAAAATCACGTTAGCATGCGAATGGAAGAAGTTTTTTGGCAACTTTGCAATGCATCTTGCTAGTGCTCCTGCAACGCTCCGTGGAAACTCTTGCGGGTCTCTTTGCGCTGCGAGATGCAAAGAACTGGGTGAACTCGTCAAGCAAGATCGGAAGATGTTTGCAGAGCTGGCACACTTTCTCTCTCGGCGAGAAGTCATGGAGAAGCTTTTGGCTAGGATGCAGACGACGAGAGAGGCAGAAGACGGAGGTACGGGGCTGTCTGGAGCGAAGTGCCGCTGGCCGGCGTCTTTCGCCCGAAGCAGCGCTCCGGAGCGCACCGCCACCGGCACAAGCAGCAGTGCGCGAAGAAGCGGCTCTTTCGCCTTCGGTAGACGGAGAGCCGGCAGCTTGCAGGAGGTGAAGAAGCAAGCCGCACAACAGCAGCCTTGTGGGCGCAGCTGTCGAACTGCTGCGGGATGGTGGATTGCCACTCGTATGCCTTTGAAAATCACGTTAGCATGCGAATGGAAGAAGTTTTTGGACAACTTTGCAATGCATCTTGCTAGTGCTCCTGCAACACTCCGTGGAAACTCTTGCGGGTCTCTTTGCGCTGCGAGATCCAAAGAACTGGGTGAACTGGTTAAACAAGATCGGTAGATGTTTGCAGTGCTGGCACACTTTCTCTCTCGGCGAGAAGTCATGGAGAAGCTTTTGGCTAGGATGCAGACGACGAGAGAGGCAGAAGACGGAGGTACGGGGCTGTCCGGAGCGAAGGGCCGCTGGCCGGCGTCTTTCGCCGGAAGCAGCGCTCCGGAGCGCACCGCCACCGGCACAAGCAGCAGTGCGCGAAGTAGCGGCTCTTTCGCTTTCGCTAGACAGAGAGCCGGCAGCTTGCAGGAGGTGAAGAAGCATGCCGCACAACAGCAGCCTTGTGGGCGCAGCTCTCTTACTGCTGCGGGATGGTGGATTGCCATTCGTATGCCTATGAAAATCACGTTAGCATGCGAATGGAAGAAGTTTTTGGACAACTTTGCAATGCATCTTGCTAGTGCTCCTGCAACGCTCCGTGGAAACTCTTGCGGGTCTCTTTGAGCTGCGAGATGCAAAGAACTGGGTGAACTCGTCAAGCAAGATCGGAAGATGTTTGCAGTGCTGGCACACTTTCTCTCTCGGCGAGAAGTCATGGAGAAGCTTTTGGCTAGGATGCAGACGACGAGAGAGGCAGAAGACGGAGGTACGGGGCTGTCCGGAGCGAAGTGCCGCTGGCCGGCGTCTTTCGCCCGAAGCAGCGCTCCGGAGCGCACCGCCACCGGCACAAGCAGCAGTGCGCGAAGTAGCGGCTCTTTCGCTTTCTCTAGACGGAGAGCCGGCAGCTTGCAGGAGGTGAAGAAGCAAGCCGCACAACAGCAGCATTGTGGGCGCAGCTCTCTTACTGCTGCGGGATGGTGGATTGCCACTCGTATGCCTATGAAAATCACGTTAGCATGCGAATGGAAGAAGTTTTTTGGCAACTTTGCAATGCATCTTGCTAGTGCTCCTGCAACGCTCCGTGGAAACTCTTGCGGGTCTCTTTGCGCTGCGAGATGCAAAGAACTGGGTGAACTCGTCAAGCAAGATCGGAAGATGTTTGCAGTGCTGGCACACTTTCTCTCTCGGCGAGAAGTCATGGAGAAGCTTTTGGCTAGGATGCAGACGACGAGAGAGGCAGAAGACGGAGGTACGGGGCTGTCCGGAGCGAAGTGCCGCTGGCCGGCGTCTTTCGCCCGAAGCAGCGCGCCGGAGCGCACCGCCACCGGCACAAGCAGCAGTGCGCGAAGTAGCGGCTCTTTCGCTTTCGGTAGACGGAGAGCCGGCAGCTTGCAGGAGGTGAAGAAGCAAGCCGCACAACAGCAGCCTTGTGGGCGCAGCTGTCGAACTGCTGCGGGATGGTGGATTGCCACTCGTATGCCTTTGAAAATCACGTTAGCATGCGAATGGAAGAAGTTTTTGGACAACTTTGCAATGCATCTTGCTAGTGCTCCTGCAACACTCCGTGGAAACTCTTGCGGGTCTCTTTGCGCTGCGAGATGCAAAGAACTGGGTGAACTCGTCAAACAAGATCGGTAGATGTTTGCAGTGCTGGCACACTTTCTCTCTCGGCGAGAAGTCATGGAGAAGCTTTTGGCTAGGATGCAGACGACGAGAGAGGCAGAAGACGGAGGTACGGGGCTGTCCGGAGCGAAGGGCCGCTGGCCGGCGTCTTTCGCCCGAAGCAGCGCTCCGGAGCGCACCGCCACCGGCACAAGCAGCAGTGCGCGAAGTAGCGGCTCTTTCGCTTTCGCTAGACGGAGAGCCGGCAGCTTGCAGGAGGTGAAGAAGCAAGCCGCACAACAGCAGCATTGTGGGCGCAGCTCTCTTACTGCTGCGGGATGGTGGATTGCCACTCGTATGCCTTTGAAAATCACGTTAGCATGCGAATGGAAGAAGTTTTTGGACAACTTTGCAATGCATCTTGCTAGTGCTCCTGCAACGCTCCGTGGAAACTCTTGCGGGTCTCTTTGAGCTGCGAGATGCAAAGAACTGGGTGAACTCGTCAAGCAAGATCGGAAGATGTTTGCAGTGCTGGCACACTTTCTCTCTCGGCAAGAAGTCATGGAGAAGCTTTTGGCTAGGATGCAGACGACGAGAGAGGCAGAAGACGGAGGTACGGGGCTGTCCGGAGCGAAGTGCCGCTGGCCGGCGTCTTTCACCCGAAGCAGCGCTCCGGAGCGCACCGCCACCGGCACAAGCAGCAGTGCGCGAAGTAGCGGCTCTTTCGCTTTCGCTAGACGGAGAGCCGGCAGCTTGCAGGAGGTGAAGAAGCAAGCCGCACAACAGCAGCATTGTGGGCGCAGCTCTCGAACTGCTGCGGGATGGTGGATTGCCACTCGCATGCCTTTGAAAATCACGTTAGCATGCGAATGGAAGAAGTTTTTGGAAAACTTTGCAATGCATCTTGCTAGTGCTCCTGCAACACTCCGTGGAAACTCTTGCGGGTCTCTTTGCGCTGCGAGATGCAAAGAACTGGGTGAACTCGTCAAGCAAGATCGGAAGATGTTTGCAGAGCTGGCACACTTTCTCTCTCGGCGAGAAGTCATGGAGAAGCTTTAGGCTAGGATGCAGACGACGAGAGAGGCAGAAGCCGGAGGTACGGGGCTGTCCGGAGCGAAGTGCCGCTGGCCGGCGTCTTTCGCCCGAAGCAGCACTCCGGAGCACACCGCCACCGGCACAAGCAGCAGTGCGCGAAGTAGCGGCTCTTTCGCTTTCGCTAGACGGAGAGCCGGCAGCTTGCAGGAGGTGAAGAAGCAAGCCGCACAACAGCAGCATTGTGGGCGCAGCTCTCTTACTGCTGCGGGATGGTGGATTGCCATTCGTATGCCTATGAAAATCACGTTAGCATGCGAATGGAAGAAGTTTTTGGACAACTTTGCAATGCATCTTGCTAGTGCTCCTGCAACGCTCCGTGGAAACTCTTGCGGGTCTCTTTGAGCTGCGAGATGCAAAGAACTGGGTGAACTCGTCAAGCAAGATCGGAAGATGTTTGCAGTGCTGGCACACTTTCTCTCTCGGCAAGAAGTCATGGAGAAGCTTTTGGCTAGGATGCAGACGACGAGAGAGGCAGAAGACGGAGGTACGGGGCTGTCCGGAGCGAAGTGCCGCTGGCCGGCGTCTTTCACCCGAAGCAGCGCTCCGGAGCGCACCGCCACCGGCACAAGCAGCAGTGCGCGAAGTAGCGGCTCTTTCGCTTTCGCTAGACGGAGAGCCGGCAGCTTGCAGGAGGTGAAGAAGCAAGCCGCACAACAGCAGCATTGTGGGCGCAGCTCTCGAACTGCTGCGGGATGGTGGATTGCCACTCGCATGCCTTTGAAAATCACGTTAGCATGCGAATGGAAGAAGTTTTTGGAAAACTTTGCAATGCATCTTGCTAGTGCTCCTGCAACACTCCGTGGAAACTCTTGCGGGTCTCTTTGCGCTGCGAGATGCAAAGAACTGGGTGAACTCGTCAAGCAAGATCGGAAGATGTTTGCAGAGCTGGCACACTTTCTCTCTCGGCGAGAAGTCATGGAGAAGCTTTAGGCTAGGATGCAGACGACGAGAGAGGCAGAAGCCGGAGGTACGGGGCTGTCCGGAGCGAAGTGCCGCTGGCCGGCGTCTTTCGCCCGAAGCAGCACTCCGGAGCACACCGCCACCGGCACAAGCAGCAGTGCGCGAAGTAGCGGCTCTTTCGCTTTCGCTAGACGGAGAGCCGGCAGCTTGCAGGAGGTGAAGAAGCAAGCCGCACAACAGCAGCATTGTGGGCGCAGCTCTCTTACTGCTGCGGGATGGTGGATTGCCATTCGTATGCCTATGAAAATCACGTTAGCATGCGAATGGAAGAAGTTTTTGGACAACTTTGCAATGCATCTTGCTAGTGCTCCTGCAACGCTCCGTGGAAACTCTTGCGGGTCTCTTTGAGCTGCGAGATGCAAAGAACTGGGTGAACTCGTCAAGCAAGATCGGAAGATGTTTGCAGTGCTGGCACACTTTCTCTCTCGGCAAGAAGTCATGGAGAAGCTTTTGGCTAGGATGCAGACGACGAGAGAGGCAGAAGACGGAGGTACGGGGCTGTCCGGAGCGAAGTGCCGCTGGCCGGCGTCTTTCACCCGAAGCAGCGCTCCGGAGCGCACCGCCACCGGCACAAGCAGCAGTGCGCGAAGTAGCGGCTCTTTCGCTTTCGCTAGACGGAGAGCCGGCAGCTTGCAGGAGGTGAAGAAGCAAGCCGCACAACAGCAGCATTGTGGGCGCAGCTCTCGAACTGCTGCGGGATGGTGGATTGCCACTCGCATGCCTTTGAAAATCACGTTAGCATGCGAATGGAAGAAGTTTTTGGACAACTTCGCAATGCATCTTGCTAGTGCTCCTGCAATGCTCCGTGGAAACTCTTGCAGGTCTCTTTGCGCTGCGAGATGCAAAGAACTGGGTGAACTCGTCAAGCAAGATCGGAAGATGTTTGCAGAGCTGGCACACTTTCTCTCTCGGCGAGAAGTCATGGAGAAGCTTTAGGCTAGGATGCAGACGACGAGAGAGGCAGAAGACGGAGGTACGGGGCTGTCCGGAGCGAAGTGCCGCTGGCCGGCGTCTTTCGCCCGAAGCAGCGCGCCGGAGCGCACCGCCACCGGCACAAGCAGCAGTGCGCGAAGTAGCGGCTCTTTCGCCTTCGCTAGACGGAGAGCCGGCAGCTTGCAGGAGGTGAAGAAGCAAGCCGCACAACACCAGCCCACTGCGGCTAGCTGGTTGCTAGATTTCCACGAATTTCAAGTTGCCACCAAGGGACAGGCTGCCACCAGTGCCAAGTCAGGCTGCTTGCAGAGTGCCTAAAGAGCTCTGCCAACTGAGACCAGGAACGTGGGCTGGTGAGTTTTGTATTCCGGGGCAGAAGCTGTGTCAGTATCAGGTAGGCCCTCAGTCCTTAGGGGCCGTCTGCCTGCTGGATTTCCGCCAATATCAAGATGCCGCCCAGGGACAAGCTGCCACCTGTGCCAACTCAGGCTGCTTTGAGAGTGCCCATGGAGCTCTGAAAACTGAGATGTGGAACGTGGGGTGGTGGGTTTTGTTTCCCTGGGCAGAAGCCTTTGTCAGTACCAGGAGGGCCCTTGTTCATCAGGGGCAGGCTGGCGGCTCAATTTCCACGAATATCAAGATGCCGCCCAGGGACAAGCTGCCACTTGGGCCAACTCGTGCTGCTATGAGGGTGCCCACGGAGCTCTGCAAACTGAGACCAGGAACGTAGGATTGTGGGTTTTGTTTTCCCGGGCAGAAGCCTCTCTCAGTGCCAGGTATGCCCTTGTTCCTTAGGGGCAGGCTGGCAGGAAGATTTCCACGAATATCAAGATGCTGCCCAGGGACAAGCTGCCACCTGTGCCAACTCGGGCTGCTTTGAGAGTGCCCATGGAGCTCTGCAAACTGAGACCATGAACCTGGGGTGCTGAGTTTTGTTTCCCTGGGCAGAAGCATTTGCAGTGCCAGGTAGGCCCATGGTCTTTAAGGGCAGGCAGCCTGCTGGATTTCCATAAATATCAAGATGCTGCCAAAGGACAAGCTGCCACCTGTGCCAACTCGCGCTGCTTTGAGAGTGCCCTTGGAGCTCTGCAAAGTGAGAACAGGAACGTGTGTTGGTGAGTTTTGTTTCCCCGGGCAGAAGCATTTGTCAGTACCAGGTAGGCCCTCGGAATTTCAGGGCCGACTGCCTGCTGGATTTCCACGAATATCAAGATGCTGCCCAGGGACAAGCTGCCACCTGTGCCAACTCGGTCTGCTTTGATGGTGCCCATGGAGCTCTGCAAACTAAGACCAGAAACGTGGGTTGCTGGGTTTTGTTTCCCCTGGCAGAAGCCTTTGTCAGTACCAGGTCGGCCCTTGGCCCTTGGGGGCCGGCTGCCTGCAGGATTTCCACAAATATCAAGATGCCGCCCAGGGACAAGCTGCCACCTGTGCCAACTCACGCTGCTTTGAGAGTGCCCATGGTGCTCTGCAAACTGAGACCAGAAACGTGGGGTGCTGGGTTTTGTTTTCCAGGGCAGAAGCCTTTGTCAGTACCAAGTAGGCCCTTGTTCCTTAGGGACAGCCTGGAAGCAAGATTTCCCCGAATATCAAAATGCTGCCCAGGGATATTCTGCCACCTGTGCCAACTCGGGCTGCTTTGAGAGTGCCCACGGAGTTCT
>NW_024037456.1:0-31000 GCF_015832195.1 Motacilla alba alba
TGGTACTGACAAAGGCTTCTGCCCTGGAAAACGAAACCCAGCACCCCACGTTTCTGGTCTCAGTTTGCAGAGCACCATGGGCACTCTCAAAGCAGCCCGAGTTGGCACAGGTGGCAGCTCCTCCGTGGGCAGCATCCTGATATTCGTGGAAATTCAGCAGGCTGACGGCCCTGAAAGACCGTGGGCCTACCTAGTACTGACAAATACTTCTGCCCGGGAAAACAAAACTCAGCACCCCACGGTCCAGGTCACAGTTTTCAGAGCTCCGTGGGCACTCTCAAAGCAGCGTGAGTTGGCAAAGGTGGCAGCTTGTCCCTGGGCGGAAACTTGATTTTCGTGGAAATCCTGGTGCCAGCCTCCCCCAAAGGGCCGAGGGCCTACCTGGTCCTGCAAATGTTTCTGCCCGGGAAAACAACACCGACAAACCCACGTTCCTGGTCTCAGTTTGAAGAACTCCGTGGGCACTCTCAAAGCAGCCCGAGTTGGCACAGGTGGCAGAATATCCCTGGGCAGCATTTTGATATTCGGGGAAATCTTGCTTCCAGGCTGTCCCTAAGGAACAAGGGCCTACTTGGTACTGACAAAGGCTTCTGCCCTGGAAAACAAAACCCAGCACCCCACGTTTCTGGTCTCAGTTTGCAGAGCACCATGGGCACTCTCAAAGCAGCGTGAGTTGGCACAGGTGGCAGCTTGTCCCTGGGCAGCATCTTGATATTCGTGGAAATCCAGCAGGCTGCCTGCGCTTAACGACCGAGGGCGTACCTGGCACTTCAAATGCTTCTGCCCGGAGAAACAAAACTCAGCACCCCAGGTTCATGGTCTCAGTTTGCAGAGCTCCATGGGCACTCTCAAAGCAGCACGAGTTGGCACAGGTGGCAGCTTGTCCCTGGGCAGCATCTTGATATTCGTGGAAATCCTGCAGGCAGCCTGCCCCTAAGGAACAAGGGCCTACCTGGTACTGACAAAGGCTTCTGCCCGGGAAAACAAAACCCACAACCCTACCTTCCTGGTCCCAGTTTGCAGAGCTCCATGGGCACCCTCAAAGCAGCGCGAGTTGGCACAAGTGGCAGCTTGTCCCTGGGCAGCATCTTGATATTCGTGGAAATCCAGCCGGCAGCCTGCCCCTGAGGAACAAGGGCCTTCCTGGTACTGACAAAGGCTTCTGCCAGGGGAAACCAAATCCACCACCGCACGTTCCACATCTCAGTTTGCAGAGCACCGTGGGCACTCTCAAAGCAGCCCGAGTTGGCACAGGTGGCAGCTTGTCCCTGGGCGGCATCTTGATATTCGTGGAAATCCTGCAGGCAGCCGGCCCCCAAGGGCCAAGGGCTGACCTGGTACTGACAAAGGCTTCTGCCCGGGAAAACAAAACCCAGCACCCCACTTTTCTGGTCTCAGTTTGCAGAGCTCCGTGGGCACTCTCAAAGCAGCCCGAGTTGGCACAGGTGGCAGCTTGTCCCTGGGCGGCATCTTGATATTTGTGGAAATCCTGCAGGCAGCCGGCCCCCAAGGGCCAAGGCCTGACCTGGTACTGACAAAGGCTTCTGCCCGGGGAAACAAAACCCACCACCCCACGTTCCAGGTCTCAGTTTGCAGAGCTCCATGGGCACTCTCAAAGCAGCCCGAGTTGGCACAGGTGGCAGCTTGTCCCTGGGTGGCATCTTGATATTCGTGGAAATCCAGCAGGCAGCCTGCCCCTGTGGAACAAGGGCCGACCTGACACTGACAAAGGCTTCTGACCGGGAAAACAATACTCAGAACACCACTTTCCTGGTCCCAGTTTGCAGAGCTCCATGGGCACTCTCAAAGCAGCCCGAGTTGGCACAGGTGGCAGCTTGTCCCTGGGCAGCATCTTGATATTCGTGGAAATCCAGCAGGCAGACTGCCCATAAGGAACAAGGACCCTCCTGGTACTGACAAAGGCTTCTGCCCTGGAAAACAAAACCCAGCACCCCACGTTTCTGGTCTCAGTTTGCAGAGCACCATGGGCACTCTCAAAGCAGCCCGAGTTGGCACAGGTGGCAGCTCCTCTGTGGGCAGCATCCTGATATTCGTGGAAATTCAGCAGGCTGACGGCCCTGAAAGACCGTGGGCCTACCTAGTACTGACAAATACTTCTGCCCGGGAAAACAAAACTCAGCACCCCACGGTCCTGGTCACAGTTTGCAGAGCTCCGTGGGCACTCTCAAAGCAGCGTGAGTTGGCAAAAGTGGCAGCTTGTCCCTGGGCGGAAACTTGATTTTCGTGGAAATCCTGGTGCCAGCCTCCCCCAAAGGGCCGAGGGCCTACCTGGTCCTGCAAATGTTTCTGCCCGGGAAAACAACACCGACAAACCCACGTTCCTGGTCTCAGTTTGAAGAACTCCGTGGGCACTCTCAAAGCAGCCCGAGTTGGCACAGGTGGCAGAATATCCCTGGGCAGCATTTTGATATTCGGGGAAATCTTGCTTCCAGGCTGTCCCTAAGGAACAAGGGCCTACTTGGTACTGACAAAGGCTTCTGCCCTGGAAAACAAAACCCAGCACCCCACGTTTCTGGTCTCAGTTTGCAGAGCACCATGGGCACTCTCAAAGCAGCGTGAGTTGGCACAGGTGGCAGCTTGTCCCTGGGCAGCATCTTGATATTCGTGGAAATCCAGCAGGCTGCCTGCCCTTAAGGACCGAGGGCGTACCTGGCACTTCAAATGCTTCTGCCCGGAGAAACAAAACTCAGCACCCCAGGTTCATGGTCTCAGTTTGCAGAGCTCCATGGGCACTCTCAAAGCAGCACGAGTTGGCACAGGTGGCAGCTTGTCCCTGGGCAGCATCTTGATATTCGTGGAAATCCTGCAGGCAGCCTGCCCCTAAGGAACAAGGGCCTACCTGGTACTGACAAAGGCTTCTGCCCGGGAAAACAAAACCCACAACCCTACCTTCCTGGTCCCAGTTTGCAGAGCTCCATGGGCACCCTCAAAGCAGCGCGAGTTGGCACAAGTGGCAGCTTGTCCCTGGGCAGCATCTTGATATTCGTGGAAATCCAGCCGGCAGCCTGCCCGTGAGGAACAAGGGCCTTCCTGGTACTGACAAAGGCTTCTGCCAGGGGAAACCAAATCCACCACCGCACGTTCCACATCTCAGTTTGCAGAGCACCGTGGGCACTCTCAAAGCAGCCCGAGTTGGCACAGGTGGCAGCTTGTCCCTGGGCGGCATCTTGATATTCGTGGAAATCCTGCAGGCAGCCGGCCCCCAAGGGCCAAGGGCTGACCTGGTACTGACAAAGGCTTCTGCCCGGGAAAACAAAACCCAGCACCCCACTTTTCTGGTCTCAGTTTGCAGAGCTCCGTGGGCACTCTCAAAGCAGCCCGAGTTGGCACAGGTGGCAGCTTGTCCCTGGGCGGCATCTTGATATTTGTGGAAATCCTGCAGGCAGCCGGCCCCCAAGGGCCAAGGCCTGACCTGGTACTGACAAAGGCTTCTGCCCGGGGAAACAAAACCCACCACCCCACGTTCCAGGTCTCAGTTTGCAGAGCTCCATGGGCACTCTCAAAGCAGCCCGAGTTGGCACAGGTGGCAGCTTGTCCCTGGGCGGCATCTTGATATTCGTGGAAATCCAGCAGGCAGCCTGCCCTTAAGGAACAAGGGCCGACCTGACACTGACAAAGGCTTCTGACCGGGAAAACAATACTCAGAACACCACTTTCCTGGTCCCAGTTTGCAGAGCTCCATGGGCACTCTCAAAGCAGCCCGAGTTGGCACAGGTGGCAGCTTGTCCCTGGGCAGCATCTTGATATTCGTGGAAATCCAGCAGGCAGACTGCCCATAAGGAACAAGGACCCTCCTGGTACTGACAAAGGCTTCTGCCCTGGAAAACAAAACCCAGCACCCCACGTTTCTGGTCTCAGTTTGCAGAGCACCATGGGCACTCTCAAAGCAGCCCGAGTTGGCACAGGTGGCAGCTCCTCCGTGGGCAGCATCCTGATATTCGTGGAAATTCAGCAGGCTGACGGCCCTGAAAGACCGTGGGCCTACCTAGTACTGACAAATACTTCTGCCCGGGAAAACAAAACTCAGCACCCCACGGTCCTGGTCACAGTTTGCAGAGCTCCGTGGGCACTCTCAAAGCAGCGTGAGTTGGCAAAAGTGGCAGCTTGTCCCTGGGCGGAAACTTGATTTTCGTGGAAATCCTGGTGCCAGCCTCCCCCAAAGGGCCGAGGGCCTACCTGGTCCTGCAAATGTTTCTGCCCGGGAAAACAACACCGACAAACCCACGTTCCTGGTCTCAGTTTGAAGAACTCCGTGGGCACTCTCAAAGCAGCCCGAGTTGGCACAGGTGGCAGAATATCCCTGGGCAGCATTTTGATATTCGGGGAAATCTTGCTTCCAGGCTGTCCCTAAGGAACAAGGGCCTACTTGGTACTGACAAAGGCTTCTGCCCTGGAAAACAAAACCCAGCACCCCACGTTTCTGGTCTCAGTTTGCAGAGCACCATGGGCACTCTCAAAGCAGCGTGAGTTGGCACAGGTGGCAGCTTGTCCCTGGGCAGCATCTTGATATTCGTGGAAATACAGCAGGCTGCCTGCCCTTAAGGACCGAGGGCCTACCTGGCACTGCAAATGCTTCTGCCCGGAGAAACAAAACTCAGCACCCCAGGTTCATGGTCTCAGTTTGCAGAGCTCCGTGGGCACTCTCAAAGCAGCCCGAGTTGGCACAGGTGGCAGAATATCCCTGGGCAGCATCTTGATATTCGTGGAAAGCTTGCTGCCAGCCTGCAACTAAGGAACAAGGGCATACCTGGTACTGAGAGAGGCTTCTGCCCGGGAAAACAAAACCCACAGTCCTACGTTCCTGGTCTCAGTTTGCAGAGCTCCGTGGGCACCCTCATAGCAGCACGAGTTGGCCCAAGTGGCAGCTGGTCCCTGGGCAGCATCTTGATATTCGTGGAAATTCAGCAGGCAGCCTGCCCCTAAGGAACAAGGGCCTACCTGATACTGAGAGAGGCTTCTGCCCGAGAAAACAAAACCCACAACCCTAGGTTATGGTCTCAGTTTGCAGAGCTCCGTGGGCACCCCCAAAGCAGCGCGAGTTGGCCCAAGTGGCAGCTTGTCCCTGGGCAGCATCTTGATATTCGTGGAAATCCAGCAGGCAGACGGCCCTGAAGTTCCGAGAGCCTGCCTGGTACTGCAAATGCTTCTGCCCGGGGAAACAAAACTCACCAAGGCAAGTTCCTGGTCTAACTTTGCAGAGCTCCATGGGCACTCTCAAAGCAGCCCGAGTTGGCACAGGTGGCAGCTTGTCCCTGGGTGGCATCTTGATATGCGTGGAAATCCAGCAGGCAGACTGCCTCTAAGGGCTGAGGGCCTACTTGGTACTGACAAAGGCTTCTGCCCGGGAAAACAAAACCAATAACCCCACATACTTTCTCTCAGTTTGAAGAGCTCCGTGGGCACCCTCAAAGCAGCGCGAGTTGGCACAAGTGGCAGCTTGTCCCTGGGCAGCATATTGATATTCGTGGAAATCCAGCCGGCAGCCTGCCCCTGAGGAACAAGGGCCTTCCTGGTACTGACAAAGGCTTCTGCCCAGGGAAACAACATCCACCACCGCACGTTCCACATCTCAGTTTGCAGAGCACCGTGGGCACTCTCAAAGCAGCCCGAGTTGGCACAGGTGGCAGCTTGTCCCTGGGCGGCATCTTGATATTTGTGGAAATCCTGCAGGCAGCCGGCCCCCAAGGGCCAAGGGCCGACCTGGTACTGACAAAGGCTTCTGCCCGGGAAAACAAAACTCACCACCCCACGTTCCTGGTCTCAGTTTGCAGAGCTCCGTGGGCACTCTCAAAGCAGCCCGAGTTGGCACAGGTGGCAGCTTGTCCTTTGGCAGCATCTTGATATTTGTGGAAATCCTGCAGGCAGCCGACCCCCAAGGGCCAAGGCCTGACCTGGTACTGACAAAGGCTTCTGCCCGGGGAAACAAAACCCACCACCCCACGTTCCAGGTCTCAGTTTGCAGAGCTCCATGGGCACTCTCAAACCAGCCTGAGTTGGCACAGGTGGCAGCTTGTCCCTGGGCGGCATCTTGATATTCGTGGAAATCCAGCAGGCAGCCTGCCCCTGTGGAACAAGTGCCGACCTGACACTGACAAAGGCTTCTGACCGGGAAAACAATACTCAGAACACCACTTTCCTGGTCCCAGTTTGCAGAGCTCCATGGGCACTCTCAAACCAGCCCGAGTTGGCACAGGTGGCAGCTTGTCTCTGGGCAGCATCTTGATATTCGTGGAAATCCAGCAGGCAGACTGCCCATAAGGAACAAGGACCCTCCTGGTACTGACAAAGGCTTCTGCCCTGGAAAACAAAACCCAGCACCCCACGTTTCTGGTCTCAGTTTGCAGAGCACCATGGCCACTCTCAAAGCAGCCCGAGTTGGCACAGGTGGCAGCTCCTCCGTGGGCAGCATCCTGATATTCGTGGAAATTCAGCAGGCTGACGGCCCTGAAAGACCGTGGGCCTACCTAGTACTGACAAATACTTCTGCCCGGGAAAACAAAACTCAGCACCCCACGGTCCAGGTCACAGTTTGCAGAGCTCCGTGGGCACTCTCAAAGCAGCGTGAGTTGGCAAAGGTGGCAGCTTGTCCCTGGGCGGAAACTTGATTTTCGTGGAAATCCTGGTGCCAGCCTCCCCCAAAGGGCCGAGGGCCTACCTGGTCCTGCAAATGTTTCTGCCCGGGAAAACAACACCGACAAACCCACGTTCCTGGTCTCAGTTTGAAGAACTCCGTGGGCACTCTCAAAGCAGCCCGAGTTGGCACAGGTGGCAGAATATCCCTGGGCAGCATTTTGATATTCGGGGAAATCTTGCTTCCAGGCTGTCCCTAAGGAACAAGGGCCTACTTGGTACTGACAAAGGCTTCTGCCCTGGAAAACAAAACCCAGCACCCCACGTTTCTGGTCTCAGTTTGCAGAGCACCATGGGCACTCTCAAAGCAGCGTGAGTTGGCACAGGTGGCAGCTTGTCCCTGGGCCGCATCTTGATATTCGTGGAAATACAGCAGGCTGCCTGCCCTTAAGGACCGAGGGCCTACCTGGCACTGCAAATGCTTCTGCCCGGAGAAACAAAACTCAGCACCCCAGGTTCATGGTCTCAGTTTGCAGAGCTCCGTGGGCACTCTCAAAGCAGCCCGAGTTGGCACAGGTGGCAGAATATCCCTGGGCAGCATCTTGATATTCGTGGAAAGCTTGCTGCCAGCCTGCACCTAAGGAACAAGGGCATACCTGGTACTGAGAGAGGCTTCTGCCCGGGAAAACAAAACCCACAGTCCTACGTTCCTGGTCTCAGTTTGCAGAGCTCCGTGGGCACCCTCATAGCAGCACGAGTTGGCCCAAGTGGCAGCTGGTCCCTGGGCAGCATCTTGATATTCGTGGAAATTCAGCAGGCAGCCTGCCCCTAAGGAACAAGGGCCTACCTGATACTGAGAGAGGCTTCTGCCCGAGAAAACAAAACCCACAACCCTAGGTTATGGTCTCAGTTTGCAGAGCTCCGTGGGCACCCCCAAAGCAGCGCGAGTTGGCCCAAGTGGCAGCTTGTCCCTGGGCAGCATCTTGATATTCGTGGAAATCCAGCAGGCAGACGGCCCTGAAGTTCCGAGAGCCTGCCTGGTACTGCAAATGCTTCTGCCCGGGGAAACAAAACTCACCAAGGCAAGTTCCTGGTCTAACTTTGCAGAGCTCCATGGGCACTCTCAAAGCAGCCCGAGTTGGCACAGGTGGCAGCTTGTCCCTGGGTGGCATCTTGATATTCGTGGAAATCCAGCAGGCAGACTGCCTCTAAGGGCTGAGGGCCTACTTGGTACTGACAAAGGCTTCTGCCCGGGAAAACAAAACCCATAACCCCACATACTTTCTCTCAGTTTGAAGAGCTCCGTGGGCACCCTCAAAGCAGCGCGAGTTGGCACAAGTGGCAGCTTGTCCCTGGGCAGCATCTTGATATTCGTGGAAATCCAGCCGGCAGCCTGCCCCTGAGGAACAAGGGCCTTCCTGGTACTGACAAAGGCTTCTGCCCGGGAAAACAAAACCCAGCACCCCACGTTTCTGGTCTCAGTTTGCAGAGCTCCGTGGGCACTCTCAAAGCAGCCCGAGTTGGCACAGGTGGCAGCTTGTCCCTGGGCGGCATCTTGATATTTGTGGAAATCCTGCAGGCAGCCGGCCCCCAAGGGCCAAGGCCTGACCTGGTACTGACAAAGGCTTCTGCCCGGGGAAACAAAACCCACCACCCCACGTTCCAGGTCTCAGTTTGCAGAGCTCCATGGGCACTCTCAAACCAGCCTGAGTTGGCACAGGTGGCAGCTTGTCCCTGGGCGGCATCTTGATATTCGTGGAAATCCAGCAGGCAGCCTGCCCCTGTGGAACAAGGGCCGACCTGACACTGACAAAGGCTTCTGACCGGGAAAACAATACTCAGAACACCACTTTCCTGGTCCCAGTTTGCAGAGCTCCATGGGCACTCTCAAAGCAGCGCGAGTTGGCACAGGTGGCAGCTTGTCCCTGGGCAGCATCTTGATATTCGTGGAAATCCAGCAGGCAGACTGCCCATAAGGAACAAGGACCCTCCTGGTACTGACAAAGGCTTCTGCCCTGGAAAACAAAACCCAGCACCCCACGTTTCTGGTCTCAGTTTGCAGAGCACCATGGGCACTCTCAAAGCAGCCCGAGTTGGCACAGGTGGCAGCTCCTCCGTGGGCAGCATCCTGATATTCGTGGAAATTCAGCAGGCTGACGGCCCTGAAAGACCGTGGGCCTACCTAGTACTGACAAATACTTCTGCCCGGGAAAACAAAACTCAGCACCCCACGGTCCTGGTCACAGTTTGCAGAGCTCCGTGGGCACTCTCAAAGCAGCGTGAGTTGGCAAAGGTGGCAGCTTGTCCCTGGGCGGAAACTTGATTTTCGTGGAAATCCTGGTGCCAGCCTCCCCCAAAGGGCCGAGGGCCTACCTGGTCCTGCAAATGTTTCTGCCCGGGAAAACAACACCGACAAACCCACGTTCCTGGTCTCAGTTTGAAGAACTCCGTGGGCACTCTCAAAGCAGCCCGAGTTGGCACAGGTGGCAGAATATCCCTGGGCAGCATTTTGATATTCGGGGAAATCTTGCTTCCAGGCTGTCCCTAAGGAACAAGGGCCTACTTGGTACTGACAAAGGCTTCTGCCCTGGAAAACAAAACCCAGCACCCCACGTTTCTGGTCTCAGTTTGCAGAGCACCATGGGCACTCTCAAAGCAGCGTGAGTTGGCACAGGTGGCAGCTTGTCCCTGGGCAGCATCTTGATATTCGTGGAAATACAGCAGGCTGCCTGCCCTTAAGGACCGAGGGCCTACCTGGCACTGCAAATGCTTCTGCCCGGAGAAACAAAACTCAGCACCCCAGGTTCATGGTCTCAGTTTGCAGAGCTCCGTGGGCACTCTCAAAGCAGCCCGAGTTGGCACAGGTGGCAGAATATCCCTGGGCAGCATCTTGATATTCGTGGAAAGCTTGCTGCCAGCCTGCAACTAAGGAACAAGGGCATACCTGGTACTGAGAGAGGCTTCTGCCCGGGAAAACAAAACCCACAGTCCTACGTTCCTGGTCTCAGTTTGCAGAGCTCCGTGGGCACCCTCATAGCAGCACGAGTTGGCCCAAGTGGCAGCTGGTCCCTGGGCAGCATCTTGATATTCGTGGAAATTCAGCAGGCAGCCTGCCCCTAAGGAACAAGGGCCTACCTGATACTGAGAGAGGCTTCTGCCCGAGAAAACAAAACCCACAACCCTAGGTTATGGTCTCAGTTTGCAGAGCTCCGTGGGCACCCCCAAAGCAGCGCGAGTTGGCCCAAGTGGCAGCTTGTCCCTGGGCAGCATCTTGATATTCGTGGAAATCCAGCAGGCAGACGGCCCTGAAGTTCCGAGAGCCTGCCTGGTACTGCAAATGCTTCTGCCCGGGGAAACAAAACTCACCAAGGCAAGTTCCTGGTCTAACTTTGCAGAGCTCCATGGGCACTCTCAAAGCAGCCCGAGTTGGCACAGGTGGCAGCTTGTCCCTGGGTGGCATCTTGATATTCGTGGAAATCCAGCAGGCAGACTGCCTCTAAGGGCTGAGGGCCTACTTGGTACTGACAAAGGCTTCTGCCCGGGAAAACAAAACCAATAACCCCACATACTTTCTCTCAGTTTGAAGAGCTCCGTGGGCACCCTCAAAGCAGCGCGAGTTGGCACATGTGGCAGCTTGTCCCTGGGCAGCATATTGATATTCGTGGAAATCCAGCCGGCAGCCTGCCCCTGAGGAACAAGGGCCTTCCTGGTACTGACAAAGGCTTCTGCCCAGGGAAACAACATCCACCACCGCACGTTCCACATCTCAGTTTGCAGAGCACCGTGGGCACTCTCAAAGCAGCCCGAGTTGGCACAGGTGGCAGCTTGTCCCTGGGCGGCATCTTGATATTTGTGGAAATCCTGCAGGCAGCCGGCCCCCAAGGGCCAAGGGCCGACCTGGTACTGACAAAGGCTTCTGCCCGGGAAAACAAAACTCACCACCCCACGTTCCTGGTCTCAGTTTGCAGAGCTCCGTGGGCACTCTCAAAGCAGCGTGAGTTGGCACAGGTGGCAGCTTGTCCTTTGGCAGCATCTTGATATTTGTGGAAATCCTGCAGGCAGCCGACCCCCAAGGGCCAAGGCCTGACCTGGTACTGACAAAGGCTTCTGCCCGGGGAAACAAAACCCACCACCCCACGTTCCAGGTCTCAGTTTGCAGAGCTCCATGGGCACTCTCAAACCAGCCCGAGTTGGCACAGGTGGCAGCTTGTCCCTGGGCGGCATCTTGATATTCGTGGAAATCCAGCAGGCAGCCTGCCCCTGTGGAACAAGTGCCGACCTGACACTGACAAAGGCTTCTGACCGGGAAAACAATACTCAGAACACCACTTTCCTGGTCCCAGTTTGCAGAGCTCCATGGGCACTCTCAAACCAGCCCGAGTTGGCACAGGTGGCAGCTTGTCTCTGGGCAGCATCTTGATATTCGTGGAAATCCAGCAGGCAGACTGCCCATAAGGAACAAGGACCCTCCTGGTACTGACAAAGGCTTCTGCCCTGGAAAACAAAACCCAGCACCCCACGTTTCTGGTCTCAGTTTGCAGAGCACCATGGCCACTCTCAAAGCAGCCCGAGTTGGCACAGGTGGCAGCTTGTCCCTGGGCAGCATCCTGATATTCGTGGAAATTCAGCAGGCTGACGGCCCTGAAAGACCGTGGGCCTACCTAGTACTGACAAATACTTCTGCCCGGGAAAACAAAACTCAGCACCCCACGGTCCAGGTCACAGTTTGCAGAGCTCCGTGGGCACTCTCAAAGCAGCGTGAGTTGGCAAAGGTGGCAGCTTGTCCCTGGGCGGCAACTTGATTTTCGTGGAAATCCTGGTGCCAGCCTCCCCCAAAGGGCCGAGGGCCTACCTGGTCCTGCAAATGTTTCTGCCCGGGAAAACAACACCGACAAACCCACGTTCCTGGTCTCAGTTTGAAGAACTCCGTGGGCACTCTCAAAGCAGCCCGAGTTGGCACAGGTGGCAGAATATCCCTGGGCAGCATTTTGATATTCGGGGAAATCTTGCTTCCAGGCTGTCCCTAAGGAACAAGGGCCTACTTGGTACTGACAAAGGCTTCTGCCCTGGAAAACAAAACCCAGCACCCCACGTTTCTGGTCTCAGTTTGCAGAGCACCATGGGCACTCTCAAAGCAGCGTGAGTTGGCACAGGTGGCAGCTTGTCCCTGGGCCGCATCTTGATATTCGTGGAAATACAGCAGGCTGCCTGCCCTTAAGGACCGAGGGCCTACCTGGCACTGCAAATGCTTCTGCCCGGAGAAACAAAACTCAGCACCCCAGGTTCATGGTCTCAGTTTGCAGAGCTCCGTGGGCACTCTCAAAGCAGCCCGAGTTGGCACAGGTGACAGAATATCCCTGGGCAGCATCTTGATATTCGTGGAAAGCTTGCTGCGAGCCTGCACCTAAGGAACAAGGGCATATCTGGTACTGAGAGAGGCTTCTGCCCGGGAAAACAAAACCCACAGTCCTACGTTCCTGGTCTCAGTTTGCAGAGCTCCGTGGGCACCCTCATAGCAGCACGAGTTGGCCCAAGTGGCAGCTGGTCCCTGGGCAGCATCTTGATATTCGTGGAAATTCAGCAGGCAGCCTGCCCCTAAGGAACAAGGGCCTACCTGATACTGAGAGAGGCTTCTGCCCGAGAAAACAAAACCCACAACCCTAGGTTATGGTCTCAGTTTGCAGAGCTCCGTGGGCACCCCCAAAGCAGCGCGAGTTGGCCCAAGTGGCAGCTTGTCCCTGGGCAGCATCTTGATATTCGTGGAAATCCAGCAGGCAGACGGCCCTGAAGTTCCGAGAGCCTGCCTGGTACTGCAAATGCTTCTGCCCGGGGAAACAAAACTCACCAAGGCAAGTTCCTGGTCTAACTTTGCAGAGCTCCATGGGCACTCTCAAAGCAGCCCGAGTTGGCACAGGTGGCAGCTTGTCCCTGGGTGGCATCTTGATATTCGTGGAAATCCAGCAGGCAGACTGCCTCTAAGGGCTGAGGGCCTACTTGGTACTGACAAAGGCTTCTGCCCGGGAAAACAAAACCCATAACCCCACATACTTTCTCTCAGTTTGAAGAGCTCCGTGGGCACCCTCAAAGCAGCGCGAGTTGGCACAAGTGGCAGCTTGTCCCTGGGCAGCATCTTGATATTCGTGGAAATCCAGCCGGCAGCCTGCCCCTGAGGAACAAGGGCCTTCCTGGTACTGACAAAGGCTTCTGCCCGGGAAAACAAAACCCAGCACCCCACGTTTCTGGTCTCAGTTTGCAGAGCTCCGTGGGCACTCTCAAAGCAGCCCGAGTTGGCACAGGTGGCAGCTTGTCCCTGGGCGGCATCTTGATATTTGTGGAAATCCTGCAGGCAGCCGGCCCCCAAGGGCCAAGGCCTGACCTGGTACTGACAAAGGCTTCTGCCCGGGGAAACAAAACCCACCACCCCACGTTCCAGGTCTCAGTTTGCAGAGCTCCATGGGCACTCTCAAACCAGCCTGAGTTGGCACAGGTGGCAGCTTGTCCCTGGGCGGCATCTTGATATTCGTGGAAATCCAGCAGGCAGCCTGCCCCTGTGGAACAAGGGCCAACCTGACACTGACAAAGGCTTCTGACCGGGAAAACAATACTCAGAACACCACTTTCCTGGTCCCAGTTTGCAGAGCTCCATGGGCACTCTCAAAGCAGCGCGAGTTGGCACAGGTGGCAGCTTGTCCCTGGGCAGCATCTTGATATTCGTGGAAATCCAGCAGGCAGACTGCCCATAAGGAACAAGGACCCTCCTGGTACTGACAAAGGCTTCTGCCCTGGAAAACAAAACCCAGCACCCCACGTTTCTGGTCTCAGTTTGCAGAGCACCATGGGCACTCTCAAAGCAGCCCGAGTTGGCACAGGTGGCAGCTCCTCCGTGGGCAGCATCCTGATATTCGTGGAAATTCAGCAGGCTGACGGCCCTGAAAGACCGTGGGCCTACCTAGTACTGACAAATACTTCTGCCCGGGAAAACAAAACTCAGCACCCCACGGTCCTGGTCACAGTTTGCAGAGCTCCGTGGGCACTCTCAAAGCAGCGTGAGTTGGCAAAGGTGGCAGCTTGTCCCTGGGCGGAAACTTGATTTTCGTGGAAATCCTGGTGCCAGCCTCCCCCAAAGGGCCGAGGGCCTACCTGGTCCTGCAAATGTTTCTGCCCGGGAAAACAACACCGACAAACCCACGTTCCTGGTCTCAGTTTGAAGAACTCCGTGGGCACTCTCAAAGCAGCCCGAGTTGGCACAGGTGGCAGAATATCCCTGGGCAGCATTTTGATATTCGGGGAAATCTTGCTTCCAGGCTGTCCCTAAGGAACAAGGGCCTACTTGGTACTGACAAAGGCTTCTGCCCTGGAAAACAAAACCCAGCACCCCACGTTTCTGGTCTCAGTTTGCAGAGCACCATGGGCACTCTCAAAGCAGCGTGAGTTGGCACAGGTGGCAGCTTGTCCCTGGGCAGCATCTTGATATTCGTGGAAATACAGCAGGCTGCCTGCCCTTAAGGACCGAGGGCCTACCTGGCACTGCAAATGCTTCTGCCCGGAGAAACAAAACTCAGCACCCCAGGTTCATGGTCTCAGTTTGCAGAGCTCCGTGGGCACTCTCAAAGCAGCCCGAGTTGGCACAGGTGGCAGAATATCCCTGGGCAGCATCTTGATATTCGTGGAAAGCTTGCTGCCAGCCTGCAACTAAGGAACAAGGGCATACCTGGTACTGAGAGAGGCTTCTGCCCGGGAAAACAAAACCCACAGTCCTACGTTCCTGGTCTCAGTTTGCAGAGCTCCGTGGGCACCCTCATAGCAGCACGAGTTGGCCCAAGTGGCAGCTGGTCCCTGGGCAGCATCTTGATATTCGTGGAAATTCAGCAGGCAGCCTGCCCCTAAGGAACAAGGGCCTACCTGATACTGAGAGAGGCTTCTGCCCGAGAAAACAAAACCCACAACCCTAGGTTATGGTCTCAGTTTGCAGAGCTCCGTGGGCACCCCCAAAGCAGCGCGAGTTGGCCCAAGTGGCAGCTTGTCCCTGGGCAGCATCTTGATATTCGTGGAAATCCAGCAGGCAGACGGCCCTGAAGTTCCGAGAGCCTGCCTGGTACTGCAAATGCTTCTGCCCGGGGAAACAAAACTCACCAAGGCAAGTTCCTGGTCTAACTTTGCAGAGCTCCATGGGCACTCTCAAAGCAGCCCGAGTTGGCACAGGTGGCAGCTTGTCCCTGGGTGGCATCTTGATATTCGTGGAAATCCAGCAGGCAGACTGCCTCTAAGGGCTGAGGGCCTACTTGGTACTGACAAAGGCTTCTGCCCGGGAAAACAAAACCAATAACCCCACATACTTTCTCTCAGTTTGAAGAGCTCCGTGGGCACCCTCAAAGCAGCGCGAGTTGGCACAAGTGGCAGCTTGTCCCTGGGCAGCATCTTGATATTCGTGGAAATCCAGCCGGCAGCCTGCCCCTGAGGAACAAGGGCCTTCCTGGTACTGACAAAGGCTTCTGCCCAGGGAAACAACATCCACCACCGCACGTTCCACATCTCAGTTTGCAGAGCACCGTGGGCACTCTCAAAGCAGCCCGAGTTGGCACAGGTGGCAGCTTGTCCCTGGGCGGCATCTTGATATTTGTGGAAATCCTGCAGGCAGCCGACCCCCAAGGGCCAAGGGCCGACCTGGTACTGACAAAGGCTTCTGCCCGGGGAAACAAAACCCACCACCCCACGTTCCAGGTCTCAGTTTGCAGAGCTCCATGGGCACTCTCAAACCAGCCCGAGTTGGCACAGGTGGCAGCTTGTCCCTGGGCGGCATCTTGATATTCGTGGAAATCCAGCAGGCAGCCTGCCCCTGTGGAACAAGTGCCGACCTGACACTGACAAAAGCTTCTGACCGGGAAAACAATACTCAGAACACCACTTTCCTGGTCCCAGTTTGCAGAGCTCCATGGGCACTCTCAAACCAGCCCGAGTTGGCACAGGTGGCAGCTTGTCTCTGGGCAGCATCTTGATATTCGTGGAAATCCAGCAGGCAGACTGCCCATAAGGAACAAGGACCCTCCTGGTACTGACAAAGGCTTCTGCCCGGGAAAACAAAACCCAGCACCCCACGTTTCTGGTCTCAGTTTGCAGAGCACCATGGGCACTCTCAAAGCAGCCCGAGTTGGCACAGGTGGCAGCTCCTCCGTGGGCAGCATCCTGATATTCGTGGAAATTCAGCAGGCTGACGGCCCTGAAAGACCGTGGGCCTACCTAGTACTGACAAATACTTCTGCCCGGGAAAACAAAACTCAGCACCCCACGGTCCAGGTCACAGTTTGCAGAGCTCCGTGGGCACTCTCAAAGCAGCGTGAGTTGGCAAAGGTGGCAGCTTGTCCCTGGGCGGAAACTTGATTTTCGTGGAAATCCTGGTGCCAGCCTCCCCCAAAGGGCCGAGGGCCTACCTGGTCCTGCAAATGTTTCTGCCCGGGAAAACAACACCGACAAACCCACGTTCCTGGTCTCAGTTTGAAGAACTCCGTGGGCACTCTCAAAGCAGCCCGAGTTGGCACAGGTGGCAGAATATCCCTGGGCAGCATTTTGATATTCGGGGAAATCTTGCTTCCAGGCTGTCCCTAAGGAACAAGGGCCTACTTGGTACTGACAAAGGCTTCTGCCCTGGAAAACAAAACCCAGCACCCCACGTTTCTGGTCTCAGTTTGCAGAGCGCCATGGGCACTCTCAAAGCAGCGTGAGTTGGCACAGGTGGCAGCTTGTCCCTGGGCAGCATCTTGATATTCGTGGAAATCCAGCAGGCTGCCTGCCCTTAAGGACCGAGGGCCTACCTGGCACTGCAAATGCTTCTGCCCGGAGAAACAAAACTCAGCACCCCAGGTTCATGGTCTCAGTTAGCAGAGCTCCGTGGGCACTCTCAAAGCAGCCCGAGTTGGCACAGGTGGCAGAATATCCCTGGGCAGCATCTTGATATTCGTGGAAATTCAGCAGGCAGCCTGCCCCTAAGGAACAAGGGCCTACCTGATACTGAGAGAGGCTTCTGCCCGAGAAAACAAAACCCACAACCCTAGGTTATGGTCTCAGTTTGCAGAGCTCCGTGGGCACCCCCAAAGCAGCGCGAGTTGGCCCAAGTGGCAGCTTGTCCCTGGGCAGCATCTTGATATTCGTGGAAATCCAGCAGGCAGACGGCCCTGAAGTTCCGAGAGCCTGCCTGGTACTGCAAATGCTTCTGCCCGGGGAAACAAAACTCACCAAGGCAAGTTCCTGGTCTAACTTTGCAGAGCTCCATGGGCACTCTCAAAGCAGCCCGAGTTGGCACAGGTGGCAGCTTGTCCCTGGGTGGCATCTTGATATTCGTGGAAATCCAGCAGGCAGACTGCCTCTAAGGGCTGAGGGCCTACTTGGTACTGACAAAGGCTTCTGCCCGGGAAAACAAAACCCATAACCCCACATACTTTCTCTCAGTTTAGAAGAGCTCCGTGGGCACCCTCAAAGCAGCGCGAGTTGGCACAAGTGGCAGCTTGTCCCTGGGCAGCATCTTGATATTCGTGGAAATCCAGCCGGCAGCCTGCCCCTGAGGAACAAGGGCCTTCCTGGTACTGACAAAGGCTTCTGCCCGGGAAAACAAAACCCAGCACCCCACGTTTCTGGTCTCAGTTTGCAGAGCTCCGTGGGCACTCTCAAAGCAGCCCGAGTTGGCACAGGTGGCAGCTTGTCCCTGGGCGGCATCTTGATATTTGTGGAAATCCTGCAGGCAGCCGGCCCCCAAGGGCCAAGGCCTGACCTGGTACTGACAAAGGCTTCTGCCCGGGGAAACAAAACCCACCACCCCACGTTCCAGGTCTCAGTTTGCAGAGCTCCATGGGCACTCTCAAACCAGCCTGAGTTGGCACAGGTGGCAGCTTGTCCCTGGGCGGCATCTTGATATTCGTGGAAATCCAGCCGGCAGCCTGCCCCTGTGGAACAAGGGCCAACCTGACACTGACAAAGGCTTCTGACCGGGAAAACAATACTCAGAACACCACTTTCCTGGTCCCAGTTTGCAGAGCTCCATGGGCACTCTCAAAGCAGCCCGAGTTGGCACAGGTGGCAGCTTGTCCCTGGGCAGCATCTTGATATTCGTGGAAATCCAGCAGGCAGACTGCCCATAAGGAACAAGGACCCTCCTGGTACTGACAAAGGCTTCTGCCCTGGAAAACAAAACCCAGCACCCCACGTTTCTGGTCTCAGTTTGCAGAGCACCATGGGCACTCTCAAAGCAGCCGAGTTGGCACAGGTGGCAGCTCCTCCGTGGGCAGCATCCTGATATTCGTGGAAATTCAGCAGGCTGACGGCCCTGAAAGACCGTGGGCCTACCTAGTACTGACAAATACTTCTGCCCGGGAAAACAAAACTCAGCACCCCACGGTCCTGGTCACAGTTTGCAGAGCTCCGTGGGCACTCTCAAAGCAGCGTGAGTTGGCAAAGGTGGCAGCTTGTCCCTGGGCGGAAACTTGATTTTCGTGGAAATCCTGGTGCCAGCCTCCCCCAAAGGGCCGAGGGCCTACCTGGTCCTGCAAATGTTTCTGCCCGGGAAAACAACACCGACAAACCCACGTTCCTGGTCTCAGTTTGAAGAACTCCGTGGGCACTCTCAAAGCAGCCCGAGTTGGCACAGGTGGCAGAATATCCCTGGGCAGCATTTTGATATTCGGGGAAATCTTGCTTCCAGGCTGTCCCTAAGGAACAAGGGCCTACTTGGTACTGACAAAGGCTTCTGCCCTGGAAAACAAAACCCAGCACCCCACGTTTCTGGTCTCAGTTTGCAGAGCACCATGGGCACTCTCAAAGCAGCGTGAGTTGGCACAGGTGGCAGCTTGTCCCTGGGCAGCATCTTGATATTCGTGGAAATACAGCAGGCTGCCTGCCCTTAAGGACCGAGGGCCTACCTGGCAATGCAAATGCTTCTGCCCGGAGAAACAAAACTCAGCACCCCAGGTTCATGGTCTCAGTTTGCAAAGCTCCGTGGGCACTCTCAAAGCAGCCCGAGTTGGCACAGGTGGCAGAATATCCCTGGGCAGCATCTTGATATTCGTGGAAAGCTTGCTGCCAGCCTGCACCTAAGGAACAAGGGCATACCTGGTACTGAGAGAGGCTTCTGCCCGGGAAAACAAAACCCACAGTCCTACGTTCCTGGTCTCAGTTTGCAGAGCTCCGTGGGCACCCTCATAGCAGCACGAGTTGGCCCAAGTGGCAGCTGGTCCCTGGGCAGCATCTTGATATTCGTGGAAATCCAGCCGGCAGCCTGCCCCTGTGGAACAAGGACTCTCCTGGTACTGACAAAGGCTTCTGCCCGGGGAAAGAAAACCCACCAGCCCATGTTCCACATCTCAGTTTGCAGAGCTCCATGGGCACTCTCAAAGCAGCCCGAGTTGGCACAGGTGGCAGCTTGTCCCTGGGCAGCATCTTGATATTTGTGGAAATCCTGCAGGCAGCCGGCCCCCAAGGGCCAAGGGCCGACCTGGTACTGACAAATGCTTCTGCCAGGGGAAACAAAACCCAGCACCCCACGTTTCTGGTCTCAGTTTGCAGAGCTCCATGGGCACCCTCAAAGCAGCCCGAGTTGGCACAGGTGGCAGCTTGTCCCTGGGCAGCATCTTGATATTCGTGGAAATCCAGCAGGCAGTCGGCCCTGAAATTCCGAGGGCCTACCTGGTACTGACAAATGCTTCTGCCCGGGGAAACAAAACTCACCAACGCACGTTCCTGGTCTCACTTTGCAGAGCTCCAAGGGCACTCTCAAAGCAGCGCGAGTTGGCACAGGTGGCAGCTTGTCCTTTGGCAGCATCTTGATATTCATGGAAATCCAGCAGGCTGCCTGCCCTTAAAGACCAAGGGCCTACCTGGCACTGCAAATGCTTCTGCCCAGGGAAACAAAACTCAGCACCCCAGGTTCATGGTCTCAGTTTGCAGAGCTCCATGGGCACTCTCAAAGCAGCACGAGTTGGCACAGGTGGCAGCTTGTCCCTGGGCAGCATCTTGATATTCGTGGAAATCTTCCTGCCAGCCTGCCCCTAAGGAACAAGGGCCTACCTGGCACTGAGAGAGGCTTCTGCCCGGGAAAACAAAACCCACAATCCTACGTTCCTGGTCTCAGTTTGCAGAGCTCCGTGGGCACCCTCAAAGCAGCGCGAGTTGGCACAAGTGGCAGCTGGTCCCTGGGCAGCATCTTGATATTCGTGGAAATTGAGCTGCCAGCCTGCCCCTGATGAACAAGGGCCCTCCTGGTACTGACAAAGGCTTCTGCCCAGGGAAACAAAACCCACCAGACACGTTCCACATCTCAGTTTGCAGAGCTCCATGGGCACTCTCAAAGCAGCCCGAGTTGGCACAGGTGGCAGCTTGTCCCTGGGCGGCATCTTGGTATTGGCGGAAATCCAGCAGGCAGACGGCCCCTAAGGGCCGTGGGCCTACCTGGAACAGACAAAGGCTTCTGCCCAGGTAAACAAACTTCGCCAACACACGTTCATGGTCTCAGTTTGCAGAGCTCCATGGGTACTCTAAAATCAGCGTGAGTTGCCACAGGTGGCAGCTTGTCCCAGGGCGGCATCTTGATAGTCGTCGAAATCCGGCAGTCCGACGGCCCCTAAGGACTGAGAGCCTACCTGGTACTGACAAAGGCTTCTGCCCAGGAAAAAAAAACCCACCACCCCACGTTCCGGGTCTCAGTTTGCAGAGCTCTGTGGGCACTCTTAAAGCAGCCCGAGTTGGCACAGGTGGCAGCTTGCCCCTGGGCGGCATCTTGATATTCGTGGAAATCCAGCCGGCAGCCGGCCCATAAGTGCCAAGGGCCTACCTGGTACTGACAAATGCTTCTGCCCAGGGAAACAAAACAGACCAACCCACGTTAATGGTCTCAGTTTGCAGAGCTCCGTGGGCACCCTCATAGCAGCACGAGTTGGCACAGGTGGCAGCTTGTCCCTGGGCAGCATCTTCAGATTCGCAAAAACCCAGCAGGCAGCTGGCCCCGAAGGGCGAAGGCCTACCTGGTACTGACAAAGGCTTCTGCCCAGGTAAACTAAGCTCACCACACCACGTGCCTGGTCTCAGATTGCAGAACTCCATGGGCACACTCAAAGCAGCCCGAATTGGCACAGGTGGCAGTTTGTCCCTGGGCGGCATCTTGATATTCGCGGAAATCCAGCGAGCAGCCGCCCCAAAGGATCAAGGGCCTATCTGGTACTGACAAAGGCTTCTGCCCGGGGAAAGAAAACCCACCACGCCATGTTCCTGGTCTCAGTTTGCAGAGCTCCATGGGCACTCTCAAAGCAGCCTGAGTTGGCACAGGTGGCAGCTTGTCCCTGGGCGGCATCTTGATATTGGCGGAAATCCAGCAGGCAGACGGCCCTAAGGACTGAGGGCCTACCTGATACTGACACAGCTTCTGCCCCGGAATACAAAACTCACCAGCCCACGTTCCTGGTCTCAGTTGGCAGAGCTCTTTAGGCACTCTGCAAGCAGCCTGACTTGGCACTGGTGGCAGCCTGTCCCTTGGTGGCAACTTGAAATTCGTGGAAATCTAGCAACCAGCTAGCCGCAGTGGGCTGGTGTTGTGCGGCTTGCTTCTTCACCTCCTGCAAGCTGCCGGCTCTCCGTCTAGCGAAAGCGAAAGAGCCGCTACTTCGCGCACTGCTGCTTGTGCCGGTGGCGTTGCGCTCCGGCGCGCTGCTTCGGGCGAAAGACGCCGGCCAGCGGCACTTCGCTCCGGACAGCCCCGTACCTCCGTCTTCTGCCTCTCTCGTCGTCTGCATCCAAGCCAAAAGCTTCTCCATGACTTCTCGCCGAGAGAGAAAGTGTGCCAGCACTGCAAACATCTACCGATCTTGTTTGACGAGTTCACCCAGTTCTTTGCATCTCGCAGCGCAAAGAGACCCGCAAGAGTTTCCACGGAGTGTTGCAGGAGCACTAGCAAGATGCATTGCAAAGTTGTCCAAAAACTTCTTCCATTCGCATGCTAACGTGATTTTCAAAGGCATACGAGTGGCAATCCACCATCCCGCAGCAGTAAGAGAGCTGCGCCCACAAGGCTACTGTTGTGCGGCTTGCTTCTTCACCTCCTGCAAGCTGCCGGCTCTCCGTCTACCGAAGGCGAAAGAGCCGCTTCTTCACGCACTGCTGCTTGTGCCGGTGGCGGTGCGCTCCGGAGCGCTGCTTCGGGCGAAAGACGCCGGCCAGCGGCACTTCGCTCCGGACAGCCCCGTACCTCCGTCTTCTGCCTCTCTCGTCGTCTGCATCCTAGCCAAAAGCTTCTCCATGACTTCTCGCCGAGAGAGAAAGTGTGCCAGCACTGCAAACATCTTCCGATCTTGCTTGACGAGTTCAGCCAGTTCTTTGCATCTCGCAGCGCAAAGAGACCCGCAAGAGTTTCCACGGAGCGTTGCAGGAGCACTAGCAAGATGCATTGCAAAGTTGTCCAAAAACTTCTTCCATTCGCATGCTAACGTGATTTTCATAGGCATACGAATGGCAATCCACCATCCCGCAGCAGTTCGAGAGCTGCGTACACAAGGCTGCTGTTGTGCGGCTTGCTTCTTCACCTCCTGCAAGCTGCCGGCTCTCCGTCTAGCGAAAGCGAAAGAGCCGCTACTTCGCGCACTGCTGCTTGTGCCGGTGGCGGTGCGCTCCGGAGCGCTGCTTCGGGCGATAGACGCCCGCGAGCGGCACTTCGCTCCGGACAGCTCCGTACCTCCGTCTTCTTCCTCTCTCGTCGTCTGCATCCTAGCCAAAAGCTTCTGCATGACTTCTCGCCGAGAGAGAAAGTGTGCCAGCACTGCAAACATCTACCGATCTTGTTTGACGAGTTCACCCAGTTCTTTGCATCTCGCAGCGCAAAGAGACCCGCAAGAGTTTCCACGGAGCGTTGCAGGAGCACTAGCAAGATGCATTGCAAAGTTGTCCAAAAACTTCTTCCATTCGCATGCTAACGTGATTTTCAAAGGCATACGAGTGGCAATCCACCATCCCGCAGCTGTAAGAGAGCTGCGCCCACAATGCTGCTGTTGTGCGGCTTGCTTCTTCACCTCCTGCAAGCTGCCGGCTCTCCGTCTACCGAAGGCGAAAGAGCCGCTTCTTCGCGCACTGCTGCTTGTGCCGGTGGCGGTGCGCTCCGGAGCGCTGCTTCGGGCGATAGACGCCCGCGAGCGGCACTTCGCTCCGGACAGCCCCGTACCTCCGTCTTCTGCCTCTCTCGTCGTCTGCATCCTAGCCAAAAGCTTCTCCATGACTTCTCGCCGAGAGAGAAAGTGTGCTAGCACTGCAAACATCTTCCGATCTTGCTTGACGAGTTCACCCAGTTCTTTGCATCTCGCAGCGCAAAGAGACCTGCAAGAGTTTCCACGGAGCGTTGCAGGAGCACTAGCAAGATGCATTGCAAAGTTGCCAAAAAACTTCTTCCATTCGCATGCTAACGTGATTTTCATAGGCATACGAATGGCAATCCACCATCCCGCAGCAGTAAGAGAGCTGCGCCCTCAATGCTGCTGTTGTGCGGCTTGCTTCTTCACCTCCTGCAAGCTGCCGGCTCTCCGTCTAGCGAAGGCGAAAGAGCCGCTTCTTCGCGCACTGCTGCTTGTGATGGTCTCGGTGCGTCCCCGTGTGGTGCTTCGGGCGAAAGACGCCGGCCAGCGGCACTTCGCTCCGGACAGCCCCGTACCTCCGTCTTCTGCCTCTCTCGTCGTCTGCATCCTAGCCAAAAGCTTCTCCATGACTTTTCGCCGACAGAAATTGGGTGCCAGCACAGCAAACGTCTCCCAGTCTTGGCCCTGATTTTTGTCGTGGCTGCGCATTGTTGAAGCATTTATCTTTTTAATAAAGCGGCGAATTTATTTCGAGATGGCTATGATCTCTTCATACTTATCCTTGTGCGGTCAAGACACAGCAACAATACATTCTTGAGAAAGGAAAACATCTCGAGAGATATTCCAGTCCATCGGTGTGGCGCAGCTGCTGAAAAAGGGCAAAGCTGAAGAACCTTGCTCATCTTAATTTCTGTGCATCTCGCAGCATGCGAAGCATGAGGCAGCCGAGCACCGCGCTTTTGTGCGCTCTTAATGGAATTGCAAAAAATCCCACAGCTTTTCATCCACAAGCACAGTCAGCTGCATTCGCTTTTGCTTCTTGAAAAACTCACCGCTCTCCTTATATCGGTGTAGATCTTGATCTCTGGTTCCTGGGACTTTACCCAAGTGTTTGCTGTTTTGTACTTTCTTCTTTGGCAGTCAGGAACTTGTATATATAATCTGGTACATGTTTCTTGGAAAACATTTCCTGTCTAAAAATGATACATAGCTGCAATTTACCCGACTGTATATAACTACTCTTTTACTGTATGAAAAAGTGTATTAGAATGATACACCACCTGAATTTCAATGATTGAAAAAAGCGTCTTACTTCTTTTTCCTATTCTCTGTATTTCCTTCTCTTTGTTATGTTTCTTTGGCTATTATGTGCGTGCCCAATGGTTTTTCTGTTCCTGTTGTGGGACAGCAAATGTTCAGGCTCTTCTAATTTTGTCACTAATTAAATAATCCATCTTCCCCGCCGGAAAGATGCAGGATGTGTCTCATTTTCACTGCTCCTGTTTTGTTTCCTTATTCTTTTGAATGGCTCCCTGTCTTCCTACTCACACTCTGAGTAACGAATTTCTAATTTTCTTTCCTATCTGCCTTTATCAATTTTTCTCTGACTTGGATGCTATTGAATTAAGCCATGCCAAGTTGAAGAATTGCATGAAGAAGAGTGCTCAATGAAAAAAAAACATTTAGTTTTGGGGTTCTATCACAGAAGAGTTCAAAGACTCTTCCCATGTGAAGAATATCTGATGAATATCTTAAAAACTATCATCTCTGTGTAAGTATTTTGCATCCAGTTCTTGCTCTAGTCCTTGCTTTGGCAAATTTGACACAAGTGAGGCATTGTGTGTTTTGCAGCTTCTAGGGAGATGGTTCCAGGTCTTGAGAAAGTCGTGGGCTTTGTCTCATCTTTAGACATCTGAAAATCACCTAGGCATCCCAAAGACTCATTAGAAATACAAATACCTGCAGGGAACCGGAGGTGAGCTTCATCTTACCATGTGTCTTGAACAGGGTGTTCTATGTGTGAAAGAGATTCTAGTCAGAATTCTGCTCAGTACAGTCCATCAAGTTGAGAGAATTGATCATTTTAATCTGGGCTTTATATCCACAGAGGCTGAAGGTGTCTCCATGCTCCAGTGCCTATCAGTCTTCTCAAATATTTCAATCCATGAGTTGAATTCTAGCAGCAAAAACTTTTCTCCAGGTGACCTTTACCAAGAGACTCAATGTTAGGTGGAATCAAACAACTCCTTTTTTATCCATTTTATCGAAAGTGATCTTAAAGATTCAATCCATATGCTTAGGTGAGAGAAATCCTACCATTGGCAGATGGCATGTATTGGCCAGTATTGACAGCAGAAAGAAGCAAAAAAGCATGCCAAAAAATGCTGAATGCAGTAAGCAGACCATCAAGCAAACCGGTGGAAAAATAGTTGCTTTGTATGTAAGATGAATCGGAGAGATACATATGGAGTTCTTCATGATGTTTTTCATTGACATTTAAACTAGGAAAGAGGTTAAAACTATGATGGAAGGGATTAATTGCTTGATGTTAGAGTATTTCTTTAGAGAGACATAACAAGTGAATACATGTTTAACCAGTTATCGGCTTCCCATCAGCAATGGGTGCACTTTAATTGCCTTTAAAAGCTGTAATGAAATACTTTTTAAAGCAATTTTTTCCCCTTATTTTTGCAAGAGCTTTTTTCTGTTATTTTTGAAAAATAGGAAAAATTTCCAGTAAAGGATCAACGGGCTGCTCTGTCATTTAATATTAGAAAACACTTATGGTATACTTTCTAGAAGAAAAAGTACCTAAAAAAAGGAGTATTCCCATTATGCTTGTAAAACGATCTTCCAACCATAAGAAAATCAAAACTTATACTATTTCAAGGATCTCACACTCCTAGAACACATTCATTTACCACACTCATAATTTATCAAACACAGCTTGTAATTAGACCTCTAAGAGTCAAACAGAGCGTTGTATCCACAGGCACTGTGAGAGCAGCCTGAGGTGGCACAGGTGGCAGGTTGTACGTGAGCTAGATCTTGATCAATGCGGCATTACAGCAGCCAACCGGGGCCTGCACGCAAGGCCCATCCAAAAAATGTGGTGAGCTTTTTCCCAGGGAAACCAAACTCACCACCTCACCTTCCTGGTCTCAGGCCCCAAATGGCCACAAAAGTACTGTGCGGGCAACAGCCCAGGAAAAAAAACTCAACACCTCACCGTCTAGGTCTCAGTTTGCAGAGCTCTGTGGGCACTGTGCAAGCACCCAACGTTGGCACAGCTATCAGCCTTTAATTGGATGGCATCCTGATTAATACAGAAATCGAGCAGGCACCAAGCATCAACGTGCTTAGGGACACCTAGGTATTGTGCATTATACTGCCCAAGGAGAAAAAAACCCACCACCCCAAGGTCTTAGTCTCAGTTTGCAGAGTTCCGTGGGCACTCTCAAAGCAGCCAGAGCTAGCACAGGTGGCAGCTTGTCCCTGAGAGGCATCTTGATATTTGTGGATATCCAGGAGGCAACAGGCCCCTTAGGGCCGAGGGCCTACCTGGTACTGATAAAGGCTTCTTCCCAGAAAAACAAAGCTCACCATCCCACGTTGCTGGTCTCAGTTTGTAGAGCTCCATGGGCACTCTCAAAGCAGCCCGAGTTGGCACAGGTGGCAGCTTGACCCGGGACGGCACCGTGATATTCGGGCAAATCCAGCGGGGAGCCGGCCGCTAAGGGTGGAGGGCCGACCTAGTACAGAGATAGTCTTCTACCCAGCAAAACAAGACACACTACCCGACGTTCCAGGCCACAGTTTGAAGAGCTCCATGGGCACCCTCAAAGCAGCCCGAGCTGGCACAGGTGGCAGCTTGTCCCTGGGCAGCATCTTGATATTCGTGGAAATTCAGCAGGCAGCCTGCCCCTAAGGAACAAGGGCCTACCTGGTACTGAGAGAGGCTTCTGCCCGAGAAAACAAAACCCACAACCCTAGGTTATGGTCTCAGTTTGCAGAGCTCCGTGGGCACCCCCAAAGCAGCGCGAGTTGGCCCAAGTGGCAGCTTGTCCCTGGGCAGCATCTTGATATTCGTGGAAATCCAGCAGGCAGACGGCCCTGAAGTTCCGAGAGCCTGCCTGGTACTGCAAATGCTTCTGCCCGGGGAAACAAAACTCACCAAGGCAAGTTCCTGGTCTAACTTTGCAGAGCTCCATGGGCACTCTCAAAGCAGCCCGAGTTGGCACAGGTGGCAGCTTGTCCCTGGGTGGCATCTTGATATTCGTGGAAATCCAGCAGGCAGACTGCCTCTAAGGGCTGAGGGCCTACTTGGTACTGACAAAGGCTTCTGCCCGGGAAAACAAAACCCATAACCCCACATACTTTCTCTCAGTTTGAAGAGCTCCGTGGGCACTCTCAAAGCAGCCCAAGTTGGCACAAGTGGCAGCTTGTCCCTGGGCAGCATTTTGATATTCGTGGAAATCCTGCAGGCAGCTGGCCCCCAAGGGCCAAGGGCCGACTTGGTACTGACAAAGGCTTCTGCCCGGGAAAACAAAACCCAGCACCCCACGTTTCTGGTCTCAGTTTGCAGAGCACCATGGGCACTCTCAAAGCAGCGCGAGTTGGCACAGGTGGCAGCTTGTCCCTGGGCAGCATCTTGATATTCGTGGAAATCCAGCAGGCTGCCTGCCCTTAAGGACTGAGGGCGTACCTGGCACTTCAAATGCTTCTGCCCGGAGAAACAAAACTCAGCACCCCAGGTTCATGGTCTCAGTTTGCAGAGCTCCATGGGCACTCTCAAAGCAGCCCGAGTTGGCACAGGTGGCAGCTTGTCCCTGGGCGGCATCTTGATATGCGTGGAAATCCAGCAGGCAGCCTGCACCTAAGGAACAAGGGCCTACCTGGTACTGACAAAGGCTTCTGCCCGGGAAAACAAAACCAACAACCCTACCTTCCTGGTCTCAGTTTGCAGAGCTCCGTGGGCACCCTCAAAGCAGCGCGAGTTGGCACAAGTGGCAGCTTGTCCCTGGGCAGCATCTTGATATTCGTGGAAATCCAGCCGGCAGCCTGCCCCTGAGGAACAAGGGCCTTCCTGGTACTGACAAAGGCTTCTGCCCAGGGAAACAAAATCCACCACCCCATGTTCCACATCTCAGTTTGCAGAGCACCGTGGGCACTCTCAAAGCAGCCCGAGTTGGCACAGGTGGCAGCTTGTCCCTGGGCGGCATCTTGATATTTGTGGAAATCCTGCAGGCAGCCGGCCCCCAAGGGCTGAGGGCCGACCTGGTACTGACAAAGGCTTCTGCCCGGGAAAACAAAACCCAGCACCCCACGTTTCTGGTCTCAGTTTGCAGAGCTCCGTGGGCACTCTCAAAGCAGCCCGAGTTGGCACAGGTGGCAGCTTGTCCCTGGGCGGCATCTTGATATTTGTGGAAATCCTGCAGGCAGCCGGCCCCCAAGGGCCAAGGCCTGACCTGGTACTGACAAAGGCTTCTGCCCTGGAAAACAAAACCCAGCACCCCACGTTTCTGGTCTCAGTTTGCAGAGCACCATGGGCACTCTCAAAGCAGCCCGAGTTGGCACAGGTGGCAGCTCCTCTGTGGGCAGCATCCTGATATTCGTGGAAATTCAGCAGGCTGACGGCCCTGAAAGACCGTGGGCCTACCTAGTACTGACAAATACTTCTGCCCGGGAAAACAAAACTCAGCACCCCACGGTCCTGGTCACAGTTTACAGAGCTCCGTGGGCACTCTCAAAGCAGCGTGAGTTGGCAAAGGTGGCAGCTTGTCCCTGGGCGGAAACTTGATTTTCGTGGAAATCCTGGTGCCAGCCTCCCCCAAAGGGCCGAGGGCCTACCTGGTCCTGCAAATGTTTCTGCCCGGGAAAACAACACCGACAAACCCACGTTCCTGGTCTCAGTTTGAAGAACTCCGTGGGCACTCTCAAAGCAGCCCGAGTTGGCACAGGTGGCAGAATATCCCTGGGCAGCATTTTGATATTCGGGGAAATCTTGCTTCCAGGCTGTCCCTAAGGAACAAGGGCCTACTTGGTACTGACAAAGGCTTCTGCCCTGGAAAACAAAACCCAGCACCCCACGTTTCTGGTCTCAGTTTGCAGAGCACCATGGGCACTCTCAAAGCAGCGTGAGTTGGCACAGGTGGCAGCTTGTCCCTGGGCAGCATCTTGATATTCGTGGAAATCCAGCAGGCTGCCTGCCCTTAAGGACCGAGGGCCTACCTGGCACTGCAAATGCTTCTGCCCGGAGAAACAAAACTCAGCACCCCAGGTTCATGGTCTCAGTTTGCAGAGCTCCGTGGGCACTCTCAAAGCAGCCCGAGTTGGCCCAAGTGGCAGAATATCCCTGGGCAGCATCTTGATATTCGTGGAAAGCTTGCTGCCAGCCTGCACCTAAGGAACAAGGGCATACCTGGTACTGAGAGAGGCTTCTGCCCGGGGAAACAAAACCCACAGTCCTACGTTCCTGGTCTCAGTTTGCAGAGCTCCGTGGGCACCCTCATAGCAGCACGAGTTGGCCCAAGTGGCAGCTGGTCCCTGGGCAGCATCTTGATATTCGTGGAAATTCAGCAGGCAGCCTGCCCCTAAGGAACAAGGGCCTACCTGATACTGAGAGAGGCTTCTGCCCGAGAAAACAAAACCCACAACCCTAGGTTATGGTCTCAGTTTGCAGAGCTCCGTGGGCACCCCCAAAGCAGCGCGAGTTGGCCCAAGTGGCAGCTTGTCCCTGGGCAGCATCTTGATATTCGTGGAAATCCAGCCGGCAGACGGCCCTGAAGTTCCGAGAGCCTGCCTGGTACTGCAAATGCTTCTGCCCGGGGAAACAAAACTCACCAAGGCAAGTTCCTGGTCTAACTTTGCAGAGCTCCATGGGCACTCTCAAAGCAGCCCGAGTTGGCACAGGTGGCAGCTTGTCCCTGGGTGGCATCTTGATATTCGTGGAAATCCAGCAGGAAGACTGCCTCTAAGGGCTGAGGGCCTACTTCGTACTGACAAAGGCTTCTGCCCGGGAAAACAAAACCCATAACCCCACATACTTTCTCTCAGTTTGAAGAGCTCCGTGGGCACCCTCAAAGCAGCGCGAGTTGGCACAAGTGGCAGCTTGTCCCTGGGCAGCATCTTGATATTCGTGGAAATCCAGCCGGCAGCCTGCCCCTGAGGAACAAGGGCCTTCCTGGTACTGACAAAGGCTTCTGCCCAGGGAAACAAAATCCACCACCCCACGTTCCACATCTCAGTTTGCAGAGCACCGTGGGCACTCTCAAAGCAGCCCGAGTTGGCACAGGTGGCAGCTTGTCCCTGGGCGGCATCTTGATATTTGTGGAAATCCTGCAGGCAGCCGGCCCCCAAGGGCCAAGGCCTGACCTGGTACTGACAAAGGCTTCTGCCCGGGGAAACAAAACCCACCACCCCACGTTCCAGGTCTCAGTTTGCAGAGCTCCATGGGCACTCTCAAACCAGCCCGAGTTGGCACAGGTGGCAGCTTGTCCCTGGGCGGCATCTTGATATTCGTGGAAATCCAGCAGGCAGCCTGCCCCTGTGGAACAAGGGCCGACCTGACACTGACAAAGGCTTCTGACCGGGAAAACAATACTCAGAACACCACTTTCCTGGTCCCAGTTTGCAGAGCTCCATGGGCACTCTCAAAGCAGCCCGAGTTGGCACAGGTGGCAGCTTGTCCCTGGGCAGCATCTTGATATTCGTGGAAATCCAGCAGGCAGACTGCCCATAAGGAACAAGGACCCTCCTGGTACTGACAAAGGCTTCTGCCCTGGAAAACAAAACCCAGCACCCCACGTTTCTGGTCTCAGTTTGCAGAGCACCATGGGCACTCTCAAAGCAGCCCGAGTTGGCACAGGTGGCAGCTCCTCCGTGGGCAGCATCCTGATATTCGTGGAAATTCAGCAGGCTGACGGCCCTGAAAGACCGTGGGCCTACCTAGTACTGACAAATACTTCTGCCCGGGAAAACAAAACTCAGCACCCCACGTTTCTGGTCACAGTTTGCAGAGCTCCGTGGGCACTCTCAAAGCAGCGTGAGTTGGCAAAGGTGGCAGCTTGTCCCTGGGCGGAAACTTGATTTTCGTGGAAATCCTGGTGCCAGCCTCCCCCAAAGGGCCGAGGGCCTACCTGGTCCTGCAAATGTTTCTGCCCGGGAAAACAACACCGACAAACCCACGTTCCTGGTCTCAGTTTGAAGAACTCCGTGGGCACTCTCAAAGCAGCCCGAGTTGGCACAGGTGGCAGAATATCCCTGGGCAGCATTTTGATATTCGGGGAAATCTTGCTTCCAGGCTGTCCCTAAGG
>NW_024037457.1:0-31000 GCF_015832195.1 Motacilla alba alba
CTGCTTTGAGAGTGCCCACGGTGCTCTGCAAACTGAGACCAGAAACGTGGGGTGCTGGGTTTTGTTTTCCAGGGCAGAAGCCTTTGTCAGTACCAGGAGGGTCCTTGTTCCTTATGGGCAGTCTGCCTGCTGGATTTCCACGAATATCAAGATGCCGCCCAGGGACAAGCTGCCACCTGTGCCAACTCGGGCTGCTTTGAGAGTGCCCACGGTGCTCTGCAAACTGAGATGTGGAACGTGGGGTGGTGGATTTTGTTTCCCTGGGCAGAAGCATTTGTCAGTACCAGGAAGGCCCTTGTTCCTCAGGGGCAGGCTGCCTGCTGGATTTCCACGAATATCAAGATGCTGCCCAGGGACAAGCTGCCACCTGTGCCAACTCGCGCTGCTTTGAGGGTGCCCATGGAGCTCTGCAAACTGAGACCAGGAAGGTAGGGTTGTGGGTTTTGTTTTCCCGGGCAGAAGCCTTTGTCAGTATCAGGTAGGCCCTTGTTCCTTAGGGGCAGGCTGCCTGCAGGATTTCCACGAATATCAAGATGCTGCCCAGGGACAAGCTGCCACCTGTGCCAACTCGTGCTGCTTTGAGAGTGCCCATGGAGCTCTGCAAACTGAGACCGTGAACCTGGGGTGCTGAGTTTTGTTTCTCCGGGCAGAAGCATTTGCAGTGCCAGGTACGCCCTCGGTCCTTAAGGGCAGGCAGCCTGCTGGATTTCCACGAATATCAAGATGCTGCCCAGGGACAAGCTGCCACCTGTGCCAACTCGCGCTGCTTTGAGAGTGCCCATGGTGCTCTGCAAACTGAGACCAGAAACGTGGTGTTCTGAGTTTTATTTTCCCGGGCAGAAGCCTTTGTCAGTACCAGGTCGGCCCTTGGCCCTTGGGGGCCAGCTGCCTGCTGGATTTCCACGAATATCAAGATGCTGCCCAGGGACAAGCTGCCACTTGTGCCAACTTGGGCTGCTTTGAGAGTGCCCACGGAGCTCTTCAAACTGAGAGAAAGTATGTGGGGTTATGGGTTTTGTTTTCCCGGGCAGAAGCCTTTGTCAGTACGAAGTAGGCCCTCAGCCCTTAGAGGCAGTCTGCCTGCTGGATTTCCACGAATATCAAGATGCCACCCAGGGACAAGCTGCCACCTGTGCCAACTCGGGCTGCTTTGAGGGTGCCCATGGAGCTCTGCAAACTGAGACCAGGAACTTGGGTTGTGGGTTTTGTTTTCCCGGGCAGAAGCCTTTGTCAGTATCAGGTAGGCCCTTGTTCCTTAGGGGCAGGCTGCCTGCTGGATTTCCACGAATATCAAGATGCCGCCCAGGGACAAGCTGCCACCTGTGCCAACTCACGCTGCTTTGAGAGTGCCCACGGATCTCTTCAAACTGAGCCAAAGTATGTGGGGTTTCGGGTTTTTTTTTCCCGGGCAGAACCCTTTGTCAGTACCAAGTAGGACCTCGGCCCTTAGAGGCAGTCTGCCTGCTGGATTTCCACGCATATCTAGATGCTGCCCAGGAACAAGCTGCCACCTGTGCCAACTTGGGCTGCTTTGAGAGTACCCATGGTGCTCTACAAACAGAAACCAGGAGCGTGGGATGGTGAGTTTTTTTTTTTCCTCGGCAGAAGCCTTTGTCAGTACCAGGTAGGCCCTCGGCCCTTCATGGCTGGCTGCCTGCTGGATTTCCACGAATATCAAGATGCCGCCCAGGGACAAGCTGCCACCTGTGCCAACTCGGGCTGCTTTGAGAGTGCCCATGGAGCTCTGCAAACTGAGACCGGGACCGTGGGGTTCTGAGTTTTGTTTTCCCGGCAGAAGCCTTTGTCAGTACCAGGTAGGCCTTCGGCCCTATGGGTCCGGTTGCAGGCTGGATTTCCCCGAATATCTCGATGCCGCCCAGGGACAAGCTGCCACCTGTGCCAACTCGGGCTGCTTTGAGAGTGCCCATGGAGCTCTTCAAACTGTGGCCTGGAACGTCGGGTAGTGTGTCTTGTTTTGCTGGGTAGAAGACTATCTCTGTACTAGGTCGGCCCTCCACCCTTAGCGGCCGGCTCCCCGCTGGATTTGCCCGAATATCACGGTGCCGTCCCGGGTCAAGCTGCCACCTGTGCCAACTCGGGCTGCTTTGAGAGTGCCCATGGAGCTCTACAAACTGAGACCAGCAACGTGGGATGGTGAGCTTTGTTTTTCTGGGAAGAAGCCTTTGTCAGTACCAGGTAGGCCCTCGGCCCTAAGGGGCCTGTTGCCTCCTGGATTTCCACAAATATCAAGATGCCTCTCAGGGACAAGCTGCCACCTGTGCTAGCTCTGGCTGCTTTGAGAGTGCCCACGGAACTCTGCAAACTGAGACTAAGACCTTGGGGTGGTGGGTTTTTTTCTCCTTGGGCAGTATAATGCACAATACCTAGGTGTCCCTAAGCACGTTGATGCTTGGTGCCTGCTCGATTTCTGTATTAATCAGGATGCCATCCAATTAAAGGCTGATAGCTGTGCCAACGTTGGGTGCTTGCACAGTGCCCACAGAGCTCTGCAAACTGAGACCTAGACGGTGAGGTGTTGAGTTTTTTTTCCTGGGCTGTTGCCCGCACAGTACTTTTGTGGCCATTTGGGGCCTGAGACCAGGAAGGTGAGGTGGTGAGTTTGGTTTCCCTGGGAAAAAGCTCACCACATTTTTTGGATGGGCCTTGCGTGCAGGCCCCGGTTGGCTGCTGTAATGCCGCATTGATCAAGATCTAGCTCACGTACAACCTGCCACCTGTGCCACCTCAGGCTGCTCTCACAGTGCCTGTGGATACAACGCTCTGTTTGACTCTTAGAGGTCTAATTACAAGCTGTGTTTGATAAATTATGAGTGTGGTAAATGAATGTGTTCTAGGAGTGTGAGATCCTTGAAATAGTATAATTTTTGATTTTCTTATGGTTGGAAGATCGTTTTACAAGCATAATGGGAATACTCCTTTTTTTAGGTACTTTTTCTTCTAGAAAGTATACCATAAGTGTTTTCTAATATTAAATGACAGAGCAGCCCGTTGATCCTTTACTGGAAATTTTTCCTATTTTTCAAAAATAACAGAAAAAAGCTCTTGCAAAAATAAGGGGAAAAAATTGCTTTAAAAAGTATTTCATTACAGCTTTTAAAGGCAATTAAAGTGCACCCATTGCTGATGGGAAGCCGATAACTGGTTAAACATGTATTCACTTGTTATGTCTCTCTAAAGAAATACTCTAACATCAAGCAATTAATCCCTTCCATCATAGTTTTAACCTCTTTCCTAGTTTAAATGTCAATGAAAAACATCATGAAGAACTCCATATGTATCTCTCCGATTCATCTTACATACAAAGCAACTATTTTTCCACCGGTTTGCTTGATGGTCTGCTTACTGCATTCAGCATTTTTTGGCATGCTTTTTTGCTTCTTTCTGCTGTCAATACTGGCCAATACATGCCATCTGCCAATGGTAGGATTTCTCTCACCTAAGCATATGGATTGAATCTTTAAGATCACTTTCGATAAAATGGATAAAAAAGGAGTTGTTTGATTCCACCTAACATTGAGTCTCTTGGTAAAGGTCACCTGGAGAAAAGTTTTTGCTTCTAGAATTCAACTCATGGATTGAAATATTTGAGAAGACTGATAGGCACTGGAGCATGGAGACACCTTCAGCCTCTGTGGATATAAAGCCCAGATTAAAATGATCAATTCTCTCAACTTGATGGACTGTACTGAGCAGAATTCTGACTAGAATCTCTTTCACACATAGAACACCCTGTTCAAGACACATGGTAAGATGAAGCTCACCTCCGGTTCCCTGCAGGTATTTGTATTTCTAATGAGTCTTTGGGATGCCTAGGTGATTTTCAGATGTCTAAAGATGAGACAAAGCCCACGACTTTCTCAAGACCTGGAACCATCTCCCTAGAAGCTGCAAAACACACAATGCCTCACTTGTGTCAAATTTGCCAAAGCAAGGACTAGAGCAAGAACTGGATGCAAAATACTTACACAGAGATGATAGTTTTTAAGATATTCATCAGATATTCTTCACATGGGAAGAGTCTTTGAACTCTTCTGTGATAGAACCCCAAAACTAAATGTTTTTTTTTTCATTGAGCACTCTTCTTGATGCAATTCTTCAACTAGGCATGGCTTAATTCAATAGCATCCAAGTCAGAGAAAAATTGATAAAGGCAGATAGGAAAGAAAATTAGAAATTCGTTACTCAGAGTGTGAGTAGGAAGACAGGGAGCCATTCAAAAGAATAAGGAAACAAAACAGGAGCAGTGAAAATGAGACACATCCTGCATCTTTCCGGCGGGGAAGATGGATTATTTAATTAGTGACAAAATTAGAAGAGCCTGAACATTTGCTGTCCCACAACAGGAACAGAAAAACCATTGGGCACGCACATAATAGCCAAAGAAACATAACAAAGAGAAGGAAATACAGAGAATAGGAAAAAGAAGTAAGACGCTTTTTTCAATCATTGAAATTCAGGTGGTGTATCATTCTAATACACTTTTTTATACAGTAAAAGAGTAGTTATATACAGTCGGGTAAATTGCAGCTATGTATCATTTTTAGACAGGAAATGTTTTCCAAGAAACATGTACCAGATTATATATACAAGTTCCTGACTGCCAAAGAAGAAAGTACAAAACAGCAAACACTTGGGTAAAGTCCCAGGAACCAGAGATCAAGATCTACACCGATATAAGGAGAGCGGTGAGTTTTTCAAGAAGCAAAAGCGAATGCAGCTGACTGTGCTTGTGGATGAAAAGCTGTGGGATTTTTTGCAATTCCATTAAGAGCGCACAAAAGCGCGGTGCTCGGCTGCCTCATGCTTCGCATGCTGCGAGATGCACAGAAATTAAGATGAGCAAGGTTCTTCAGCTTTGCCCTTTTTCAGCAGCTGCGCCACACCGATGGACTGGAATATCTCTCGAGATGTTTTCCTTTCTCAAGAATGTATTGTTGCTGTGTCTTGACCGCACAAGGATAAGTATGAAGAGATCATAGCCATCTCGAAATAAATTCGCCGCTTTATTAAAAAGATAAATGCTTCAACAATGCGCAGCCACGACAAAAATCAGGGCCAAGACTGGGAGACGTTTGCTGTGCTGGCACCCAATTTCTGTCGGCGAAAAGTCATGGAGAAGCTTTTGGCTGGGATGCAGACGACGAGAGAGGCAGAAGACGGAGGTACGGGGCTGTCCGGAGCGAAGTGCCGCTGGCCGGCGTCTTTCGCACGAAGCAGCGCTCCGGAGCGCACCGCCACCGGCACAAGCAGCAGTGCGCGAAGTAGCGGCTCTTTCGCTTTCGCTAGACGGAGAGCCGGCAGCTTGCAGGAGGTGAAGAAGCAAGCCGCACAACAGCAGCATTGTGGGCGCAGCTCTCTTACTGCTGCGGGATGGTGGATTGCCACTCGTATGCCTTTGAAAATCACGTTAGCATGCGAATGGAAGAAGTTTTTGGACAACTTTGCAATGCATCTTGCTATGCTCCTGCAACGCTCCGTGGAAACTCTTGCGGGTCTCTTTGCGCTGCGAGATGCAAAGAACTGGGTGAACTCGTCAAGCAAGATCGGAAGGTGTTTGCAATGCTGGCACACTTTCTCTCTCGGCGAGAAGTCATGGAGAAGCTTTTGGCTGGGATGCAGACGACGAGAGAGGCAGAAGACGGAGGTACGGGGCTATCCGGAGCGAAGTGCCGCTCGCGGGCGTCTTTCGCCCGAAGCAGCGCTCCGAAGCGCACCGCCACCGGCACAAGCAGCAGTGCGCGAAGAAGCGGCTCTTTCGCCTTCGCTAGACGGAGAGCCGGCAGCTTGCAGGAGGTGAAGAAGCAAGCCGCACAACAGCAGCATTGTGGGCGCAGCTCTCTTACTGCTGCGGGATGGTGGATTGCCACTCGTATGCCTTTGAAAATCACGTTAGCATGCGAATGGAAGAAGTTTTTGGACAACTTTGCAATGCATCTTGCTAGTGCTCCTGCAACGCTCCGTGGAAACTCTTGCGGGTCTCTTTGCGCTGCGAGATGCAAAGAACTGGGTGAACTCGTCAAGCAAGATCGGAAGATGTTTGCAGTGCTGGCACACTTTCTCTCTCGGCGAGAAGTCATGGAGAAGCTTTTGGCTAGGATGCAGACGACGAGAGAGGCAGAAGACGGAGGTACGGGGCTATCCGGAGCGAAGTGCCGCTGGCGGGCGTCTTTCGCCCGAAGCAGCGCTCCGAAGCGCACCGCCACCGGCACAAGCAGCAGTGCGCGAAGAAGCGGCTCTTTCGCTTTCGCTAGACGGAGAGCCGGCAGCTTGCAGGAGGTGAAGAAGCAAGCCGCACAACAGCAGCATTGTGGGCGCAGCTCTCTTACTGCTGCGGGATGGTGGATTGCCACTCGTATGCCTTTGAAAATCACGTTAGCATGCGAATGGAAGAAGTTTTTGGACAACTTTGCAATGCATCTTGCTAGTGCTCCTGCAACGCTCCGTGGAAACTCTTGCGGGTCTCTTTGCGCTGCGAGATGCAAAGAACTGGGTGAACTCGTCAAGCAAGATCGGTAGATGTTTGCAGTGCTGGCACACTTTCTCTCTCGGCGAGAAGTCATGGAGAAGCTTTTGGCTAGGATGCAGACGACGAGAGAGGCAGAAGACGGAGGTACGGGGCTGTCCGGAGCGAAGTGCCGCTGGCCGGCGTCTATCGCCCGAAGCAGCGCTCCGGAGCGCACCGCCACCGGCACAAGCAGCAGTGCGCGAAGTAGCGGCTCTTTCGCTTTCGCTAGACGGAGAGCCGGCAGCTTGCAGGAGGTGAAGAAGCAAGCCGCACAACAGCAGCATTGTGGGCGCAGCTCTCTTACTGCTGCGGGATGGTGGATTGCCACTCGTATGCCTTTGAAAATCACGTTAGCATGCGAATGGAAGAAGTTTTTGGACAACTTTGCAATGCATCTTGCTAGTGCTCCTGCAACGCTCCGTGGAAACTCTTGCGGGTCTCTTTGCGCTGCGAGATGCAAAGAACTGGGTGAACTCGTCAAACAAGATCGGTAGATGTTTGCAGTGCTGGCACACTTTCTCTCTCGTCGAGAAGTCATGGAGAAGCTTTTGGCTAGGATGCAGACGACGAGAGAGGCAGAAGACGGAGGTACGGGGCTGTCCGGAGCGAAGTGCCGCTGGCCGGCGTCTTTCGCCCGAAGCAGCGCTCCGGAGCGCACCGCCACCGGCACAAGCAGCAGTGCGCGAAGAAGCGGCTCTTTCGCCTTCGCTAGACGGAGAGCCGGCAGCTTGCAGGAGGTGAAGAAGCAAGCCGCACAACAGCAGCATTGTGGGCGCAGCTCTCTTACTGCTGCGGGATGGTGGATTGCCACTCGTATGCCTTTGAAAATCACGTAAGCATGCGAATGGAAGAAGTTTTTGGACAACTTTGCAATGCATCTTGCTAGTGCTCCTGCAACGCTCCGTGGAAACTCTTGCGGGTCTCTTTGCGCTGCGAGATGCAAAGAACTGGGTGAACTCGTCAAACAAGATCGGTAGATGTTTGCAGTGCTGGCACACTTTCTCTCTCGGCGAGAAGTCATGGAGAAGCTTTTGGCTAGGATGCAGACGACGAGAGAGGCAGAAGACGGAGGTACGGGGCTATCCGGAGCGAAGTGCCGCTCGCGGGCGTCTATCGCCCGAAGCAGCGCTCCGGAGCGCACCGCCACCGGCACAAGCAGCAGTGCGCGAAGTAGCGGCTCTTTCGCCTTCGCTAGACGGAGAGCCGGCAGCTTGCAGGAGGTGAAGAAGCAAGCCGCACAACAGCAGCCTTGTGGGCGCAGCTCTCTTACTGCTGCGGGATGGTGGATTGCCACTCGTATGCCTTTGAAAATCACGTTAGCATGCGAATGGAAGAAGTTTTTTGGCAACTTTGCAATGCATCTTGCTAGTGCTCCTGCAACGCTCCGTGGAAACTCTTGCGGGTGTCTTTGCGCTGCGAGATGCAAAGAACTGGGTGAACTCGTCAAGCAAGATGGGAAGATGTTTGCAGTGCTGGCACACTTTCTCTCTGGGCGAGAAGTCATGGAGAAGCTTTTGGCTAGGATGCAGACGACGAGAGAGGCAGAAGACGGAGGTACGGGGCTGTCCGGAGCGAAGTGCCGCTGGCCGGCGTCTTTCGCACGAAGCAGCGCTCCGGAGCGCACCGCCACCGGCACAAGCAGCAGTGCGCGAAGAAGCGGCTCTTTCGCCTTCGGTCGACGGAGAGCCGGCAGCTTGCAGGAGGTGAAGAAGCAAGCCGCACAACAGCAGCATTGTGTGCGCAGCTCTCTTACTGCTGCGGGATGGTGGATTGCCACTCGTATGCCTTTGAAAATCACGTTAGCATGCGAATGGAAGAAGTTTTTTGGCAACTTTGCAATGCATCTTGCTAGTGCTCCTGAAACGCTCCGTGGAAACTCTTGCGGGTCTCTTTGCTCTGCGAGATGCAAAGAACTGGGTGAACTCGTCAAGCAAGATCGGAAGATGTTTGCAGTGCTGGCACCCAATTTCTGTCGGCGAAAAGTCATGGAGAAGCTTTTGGCTGGGATGCAGACGACGAGAGAGGCAGAAGACGGAGGTACGGGGCTGTCCGGAGCGAAGTGCCGCTGGCCGGCGTCTTTCGCCCGAAGCAGCGCTCCGGAGCGCACCGCCACCGGCACAAGCAGCAGTGCGCGAAGTAGCGGCTCTTTCGGTTTCGCTAGACGGAGAGCCGGCAGCTTGCAGGAGGTGAAGAAGCAAGCCGCACAACAGCAGCATTGTGTGCGCAGCTCTCCAACTGCTGCGGGATGGTGGATTGCCACTCGCATGCCTTTGAAAATCACGTTAGCATGCGAATGGAAGAAGTTTTTGGACAACTTTGCAATGCATCTTGCTAGTGCTCCTGCAACGCTCCGTGGAAACTCTTGCGGGTCTCTTTGCGCTGCGAGATGCAAAGAACTGGGTGAACTCGTCAAACAAGATCGGTAGATGTTTGCAGTGCTGGCACACTTTCTCTCTCGGCGAGAAGTCATGGAGAAGCTTTTGGCTAGGATGCAGACGACGAGAGAGGCAGAAGACGGAGGTACGGAGCTGTCCGGAGCGAAGTGCCGCTGGCCGGCGTCTATCGCCCGAATCAGCGCTCCGGAGCGCACCGCCACCGGCACAAGCAGCAGTGCGCGAAGAAGCGGCTCTTTCGCCTTCGCTAGACGGAGAGCCGGCAGCTTGCAGGAGGTGAAGAAGCAAGCCGCACAACAGCAGCATTGTGGGCGCAGCTCTCTTACTGCTGCGGGATGGTGGATTGCCACTCGTATGCCTTTGAAAATCACGTTAGCATGCGAATGGAAGAAGTTTTTGGACAACTTTGCAATGCATCTTGCTAGTGCTCCTGCAACGCTCCGTGGAAACTCTTGCGGGTCTCTTTGCGCTGCGAGATGCAAAGAACTGGGTGAACTCGTCAAGCAAGATCGGAAGATGTTTGCAGTGCTGGCACACTTTCTCTCTCGGCGAGAAGTCATGGAGAAGCTTTTGGCTAGGATGCAGACGACGAGAGAGGCAGAAGACGGAGGTACGGGGCTATCCGGAGCAAAGTGCCGCTGGCCGGCGTCTATCGCCCGAAGCAGCGCTCCGGAGCACACCGCCACCGGCACAAGCAGCAGTGCGCGAAGTAGCGGCTCTTTCGCTTTCGCTAGACGGAGAGCCGGCAGCTTGCAGGAGGTGAAGAAGCAAGCCGCACAACAGCAGCATTGTGGGCGCAGCTCTCTTACTGCTGCGGGATGGTGGATTGCCACTCGTATGCCTTTGAAAATCACGTTAGCATGCGAATGGAAGAAGTTTTTGGACAACTTTGCAATGCATCTTGCTAGTGCTCCTGCAACGCTCCGTGGAAACTCTTGCGGGTCTCTTTGCGCTGCGAGATGCAAAGAACTGGGTGAACTCGTCAAACAAGATCGGTAGATGTTTGCAGTGCTGGCACACTTTCTCTCTCGTCGAGAAGTCATGGAGAAGCTTTTGGCTAGGATGCAGACGACGAGAGAGGCAGAAGACGGAGGTACGGGGCTATCCGGAGCGAAGTGCCGCTGGCCGGCGTCTTTCGCCCGAAGCAGCGCTCCGGAGCGCACCGCCACCGGCACAAGCAGCAGTGCGCGAAGAAGCGGCTCTTTCGCCTTCGGTAGACGGAGAGCCGGCAGCTTGCAGGAGGTGAAGAAGCAAGCCGCACAACAGCAGCATTGTGGGCGCAGCTCTCGAACTGCTGCGGGATGGTGGATTGCCACTCGTATGCCTTTGAAAATCACGTTAGCATGCGAATGGAAGAAGTTTTTGGACAACTTTGCAATGCATCTTGCTAGTGCTCCTGCAACGCTCCGTGGAAACTCTTGCGGGTCTCTTTGCGCTGCGAGATGCAAAGAACTGGGTGAACTCGTCAAACAAGATCGGTAGATGTTTGCAGTGCTGGCACACTTTCTCTCTCGGCGAGAAGTCATGGAGAAGCTTTTGGCTAGGATGCAGACGACGAGAGAGGCAGAAGACGGAGGTACGGGGCTGTCCGGAGCGAAGTGCCGCTGGCCGGCGTCTTTCGCCCGAAGCAGCGCTCCGGAGCGCACCGCCACCGGCACAAGCAGCAGTGCGCGAAGAAGCGGCTCTTTCGCCTTCGGTAGACGGAGAGCCGGCAGCTTACAGGAGGTGAAGAAGCAAGCCGCACAACACCAGCCCACTGCGGCTAGCTGGTTGCTAGATTTTCACGAATTTCAAGTTGCCACCAAGGGACAGGCTGCCACCAGTGCCAAGTCAGGCTGCTTGCAGAGTGCCTAAAGAGCTCTGCCAACTGAGACCAGGAACGTGGGCTGGTGAGTTTTGTATTCCGGGGCAGAAGCTGTGTCAGTATCAGGTAGGCCCTCAGTCCTTAGGGGCCGTCTGCCTGCTGGATTTCCGCCAATATCAAGATGCCGCCTAGGGACAAGCTGCCACATGTGCCAACTCGGGCTGCTTTAGAGAGTGCCCACAGAGCTCTGCTGGCACCAACTGTTTCCGCCCAGGGACAAGCTGCCACCTGTGCCAACGTGCTTTAAGGGCCCACAGAGCTCTGGTGGGGTGGTTTTTTTTTTCCTGGGCAGAAGCCTTTGTCAGTACCAGGTAGGCTCTCAGTCCTTAGGGGCCGTCGGCCTGCCGGATTTCGACGAATATCAAGATGCCGCCCAGGGACAAGCTGCCACCTGTGGCAACTCACGCTGATTTTAGAGTACCCATGGAGCTCTGCAAACTGAGACCATGAAGGTGTGTTGGCGAATTTTGTTTCCCTGGGCAGAAGCCTTTGTCTGTTCCAGGTAGGCCCACGGCCCTTAGGGGCCGTCTGCCTGCTGGATTTCCGCCAATAACAAGATGCCCCCAGGGACAAGCTGCCACCTGTGCTAACTCGGTCTGCTTTGAGAGTGCCCATGGAGCTCTGCAAACTGAGATGTGGAACGTGGGGTGATGGGTTTTGTTTCCCTGGGCAGAAGCCTTTGTCAGTACCAGGAGGGCCCTTGTTCATCAGGGGCAGGCTGCCGGCTGGATTTCCACGAATATCAAGATGCTGCCCAGGGACAAGCTGCCACTTGTGCCAACTCGCGCTGCTTTGAGGGTGCCCACGGAGCTCTGCAAACTGAGACCAGGAAGGTAGGATTGTGGGTTTTGTTTTCCCGGGCAGAAGCCTCTCTCAGTGCCAGGTAGGCCCTTGTTCCTTAGGGGCAGGCTGGCAGGAAGATTTCCACGAATATCAAGATGCTGCCCAGGGACAAGCTGCCACCTGTGCCAACTCGGGCTGCTTTGAGAGTGCCCATGGAGCTCTGCAAACTGAGACCATGAACCTGGGGTGCTGAGTTTTGTTTCCCTGGGCAGAAGCATTTGCAGTGCCAGGTAGGCCCTTGGTCTTTAAGGGCAGGCAGCCTGCTGGATTTCCATGAATATCAAGATGCTGCCAAAGGACAAGCTGCCACCTGTGCCAACTCGCGCTGCTTTGAGAGTGCCCTTGGAGCTCTGCAAAGTGAGACCAGGAACGTGGGGTGGTGAGTTTTGTTTCCCCGGGCAGAAGCATTTGTCAGTACCAGGTAGGCCCTCGGAATTTCAGGGCCGACTGCCTGCTGGATTTCCACGAATATCAAGATGCTGCCCAGGGACAAGCTGCCACCTGTGCCAACTCGGGCTGCTTTGAGGGTGCCCATGGAGCTCTGCAAACTGAGACCAGAAACGTGGGGTGCTGGGTTTTGTTTCCCCTGGCAGAAGCCTTTGTCAGTACCAGGTCGGCCCTTGGCCCTTGGGGGCCGGCTGCCTGCAGGATTTCCACGAATATCAAGATGCTCCCCAGGGACAAGCTGCCACCTGTGCCAACTCGGGCTGCTTTGAGAGTGCCCACGGAGCTCTGCAAACTGAGACCATGAACCTGGGGTGCTGAGTTTTGTTTCTCCGGGCAGAAGCATTTGCAGTGCCAGGTAGGCCCTCGGTCCTTAAGGGCAGGCAGCCTGCTGGATTTCCACGAATATCAAGATGCTGCCCAGGGACAAGCTGCCACCTGTGCCAACTCACGCTGCTTTGAGAGTGCCCATGGTGCTCTGCAAACTGAGACCAGAAACGTGGGGTGCTGGGTTTTGTTTCCCCGGGCAGAAGACTTTGTCAGTACCAAGTAGGCCCTTGTTCCTTAGGGACAGCCTGGCAGCAAGATTTCCCCGAATATCAAAATGCTGCCCAGGGATATTCTGCCACCTGTGCCAACTCAGGCTGCTTTGAGAGTGCCCACGGAGTTCTTCAAACTGAGACCAGGAACGTGGGTTTGTCGGTGTTGTTTTCCCGGGCAGAAACATTTGCAGGACCAGGTAGGCCCTCGGCCCTTTGGGGGAGGCTGGCACCAGGATTTCCACGAAAATCAAGTTTCCGCCCAGGGACAAGCTGCCACCTTTGCCAACTCACGCTGCTTTGAGAGTGCCCACGGAGCTCTGCAAACTGTGACCAGGACCGTGGGGTGCTGAGTTTTGTTTTCCCGGGCAGAAGTATTTGTCAGTACTAGGTAGGCACACGGTCTTTTAGGGCCGTCAGCCTGCTGAATTTCCACGAATATCAGGATGCTGCCCACGGAGGAGCTGCCACCTGTGCCAACTCGGGCTGCTTTGAGAGTGCCCATGGAGCTCTGCAAACTGGGACCAGGAAAGTGGTGTTCTGAGTATTGTTTTCCCGGGCAGAAGCCTTTGTCAGTACCAGGTAGGCCCTCGGCCCTTTGGGACCGGCAGCCTGCTGGATTTCCATGAATCTGAAGATGCCGCCCAGGGATAAGCTGCCACATGTGCCAACTCGCGCTGCTTTGAGAGAGCCCATGGAGCTCTGCAAACTGAGACCAGGAACGTGGGGTGGTGAGTTTTGTTTTCCCGGTCAGAAGCCTTTGTCAGTGTCAGGTCGGCCCTTGTTCCACAGGGGAAGGCTGCCTGCTGGATTTCCACGAATATCAAGATGCCGCCCAGGGACAAGCTGCCACCTGTGCCAACTCGGGCTGGTTTGAGAGTGCCCATGGAGCTCTGCAAACTGAGACCTGGAACGTGGGGTGGTGGGTTTTGTTTCCCCGGGCAGAAGCCTTTGTCAGTACCAGGTCAGGCCTTGGCCCTTGGGGGCCGGCTGCCTGCAGGATTTCCACAAATATCAAGATGACGCCCAGGGACAAGCTGCCACCTGTGCCAACTCACGCTGCTTTGAGAGTGCCCACGGAGCTCTGCAAACTGAGACCAGAAACGTGGGGTGCTGGGTTTTGTTTTCCTGGGCAGAATCCTTTGTCGGTACCAGGTCGGCCCTTGGCCCTTGGGGGCCGGCTGCCTGCATGATTTCCACAAATATCAAGATGCTGCCCAGGGACAAGCTGCCACCTGTGCCAACTCGGGCTGCTTTGAGAGTGCCCACGGAGCTCTGCAAACTGAGACCAGAAACGTGGGGTGCTGGGTTTTGTTTTCCTGGGCAGAATCCTTTGTCGGTACCAGGTCGGCCCTTGGCCCTTGGGGGCCGGCTGCCTGCAGGATTTCCACAAATATCAAGATGCTGCCCAGGGACAAGCTGCCACCTGTGCCAACTCGGGCTGCTTTGAGAGTGCCCACGGTGCTCTGCAAACTGAGACCAGAAACGTGGGGTGCTGGGTTTTGTTTTCCAGGGCAGAAGCCTTTGTCAGTACCAGGAGGGTCCTTGTTCCTTATGGGCAGTCTGCCTGCTGGATTTCCACGAATATCAAGATGCTGCCCAGGGACAAGCTGCCACCTGTGCCAACTCGCGCTGCTTTGAGGGTGCCCATGGAGCTCTGCAAACTGAGACCAGGAAGGTAGGGTTGTGGGTTTTGTTTTCCCGGGCAGAAGCCTTTGTCAGTATCAGGTAGGCCCTTGTTCCTTAGGGGCAGGCTGCCTGCAGGATTTCCACGAATATCAAGATGCTCCCCAGGGACAAGCTGCCACCTGTGCCAACTCGTGCTGCTTTGAGAGAGCCCATGGAGCTCTGCAAACTGAGACCGTGAACCTGGGGTGCTGAGTTTTGTTTCTCCGGGCAGAAGCATTTGCAGTGCCAGGTACGCCCTCGGTCCTTAAGGGCAGGCAGCCTGCTGGATTTCCACGAATATCAAGATGCTGCCCAGGGACAAGCTGCCACCTGTGCCAACTCGCGCTGCTTTGAGAGTGCCCATGGTGCTCTGCAAACTGAGACCAGAAACGTGGTGTTCTGAGTTTTATTTTCCCGGGCAGAAGCCTTTGTCAGTACCAGGTCGGCCCTTGGCCCTTGGGGGCCAGCTGCCTGCTGGATTTCCACGAATATCAAGATGCTGCCCAGGGACAAGCTGCCACTTGTGCCAACTTGGGCTGCTTTGAGAGTGCCCACGGAGCTCTTCAAACTGAGAGAAAGTATGTGGGGTTATGGGTTTTGTTTTCCCGGGCAGAAGCCTTTGTCAGTACGAAGTAGGCCCTCAGCCCTTAGAGGCAGTCTGCCTGCTGGATTTCCACGAATATCAAGATGCCACCCAGGGACAAGCTGCCACCTGTGCCAACTCGGGCTGCTTTGAGAGTGCCCATGGAGCTCTGCAAAGTTAGACCAGGAACTTGCCTTGGTGAGTTTTGTTTCCCCGGGCAGAAGCATTTGCAGTACCAGGCAGGCTCTCGGAACTTCAGGGCCGTCTGCCTGCTGGATTTCCACGAATATCAAGATGCCGCCCAGGGAGAAGCTGCCACCTGTGCCAACTCACGCTGCTTTGAGAGTGCCCACGGATCTCTTCAAACTGAGCCAAAGTATGTGGGGTTTCGGGTTTTTTTTTCCCGGGCAGAACCCTTTGTCAGTACCAAGTAGGACCTCGGCCCTTAGAGGCAGTCTGCCTGCTGGATTTCCACGCATATCTAGATGCTGCCCAGGAACAAGCTGCCACCTGTGCCAACTTGGGCTGCTTTGAGAGTACCCATGGTGCTCTACAAACAGAAACCAGGAGCGTGGGATGGTGAGTTTTTTTTTTTCCTCGGCAGAAGCCTTTGTCAGTACCAGGTAGGCCCTTGGCCCTTCATGGCTGGCTGCCTGCTGGATTTCCACGAATATCAAGATGCCGCCCAGGGACAAGCTGCCACCTGTGCCAACTCGGGCTGCTTTGAGAGTGCCCATGGAGCTCTGCAAACTGAGACCGGGACCGTGGGGTTCTGAGTTTTGTTTTCCCGGCAGAAGCCTTTGTCAGTACCAGGTAGGCCTTCGGCCCTATGGGTCCGGTTGCAGGCTGGATTTCCCCGAATATCTCGATGCCGCCCAGGGACAAGCTGCCACCTGTGCCAACTCGGGCTGCTTTGAGAGTGCCCATGGAGCTCTTCAAACTGTGGCCTGGAACGTCGGGTAGTGTGTCTTGTTTTGCTGGGTAGAAGACTATCTCTGTACTAGGTCGGCCCTCCACCCTTAGCGGCCGGCTCCCCGCTGGATTTGCCCGAATATCACGGTGCCGTCCCGGGTCAAGCTGCCACCTGTGCCAACTCGGGCTGCTTTGAGAGTGCCCATGGAGCTCTACAAACTGAGACCAGCAACGTGGGATGGTGAGCTTTGTTTTTCTGGGAAGAAGCCTTTGTCAGTACCAGGTAGGCCCTCGGCCCTAAGGGGCCTGTTGCCTCCTGGATATCCACAAATATCAAGATGCCTCTCAGGGACAAGCTGCCACCTGTGCTAGCTCTGGCTGCTTTGAGAGTGCCCACGGAACTCTGCAAACTGAGACTAAGACCTTGGGGTGGTGGGTTTTTTTCTCCTTGGGCAGTATAATGCACAATACCTAGGTGTCCCTAAGCACGTTGATGCTTGGTGCCTGCTCGATTTCTGTATTAATCAGGATGCCATCCAATTAAAGGCTGATAGCTGTGCCAACGTTGGGTGCTTGCACAGTGCCCACAGAGCTCTGCAAACTGAGACCTAGACGGTGAGGTGTTGAGTTTTTTTTCCTGGGCTGTTGCCCGCACAGTACTTTTGTGGCCATTTGGGGCCTGAGACCAGGAAGGTGAGGTGGTGAGTTTGGTTTCCCTGGGAAAAAGCTCACCACATTTTTTGGATGGGCCTTGCGTGCAGGCCCCGGTTGGCTGCTGTAATGCCGCATTGATCAAGATCTAGCTCACGTACAACCTGCCACCTGTGCCACCTCAGGCTGCTCTCACAGTGCCTGTGGATACAACGCTCTGTTTGACTCTTAGAGGTCTAATTACAAGCTGTGTTTGATAAATTATGAGTGTGGTAAATGAATGTGTTCTAGGAGTGTGAGATCCTTGAAATAGTATAATTTTTGATTTTCTTATGGTTGGAAGATCGTTTTACAAGCATAATGGGAATACTCCTTTTTTTAGGTACTTTTTCTTCTAGAAAGTATACCATAAGTGTTTTCTAATATTAAATGACAGAGCAGCCCGTTGATCCTTTACTGGAAATTTTTCCTATTTTTCAAAAATAACAGAAAAAAGCTCTTGCAAAAATAAGGGGAAAAAATTGCTTTAAAAAGTATTTCATTACAGCTTTTAAAGGCAATTAAAGTGCACCCATTGCTGATGGGAAGCCGATAACTGGTTAAACATGTATTCACTTGTTATGTCTCTCTAAAGAAATACTCTAACATCAAGCAATTAATCCCTTCCATCATAGTTTTAACCTCTTTCCTAGTTTAAATGTCAATGAAAAACATCATGAAGAACTCCATATGTATCTCTCCGATTCATCTTACATACAAAGCAACTATTTTTCCACCGGTTTGCTTGATGGTCTGCTTACTGCATTCAGCATTTTTTGGCATGCTTTTTTGCTTCTTTCTGCTGTCAATACTGGCCAATACATGCCATCTGCCAATGGTAGGATTTCTCTCACCTAAGCATATGGATTGAATCTTTAAGATCACTTTCGATAAAATGGATAAAAAAGGAGTTGTTTGATTCCACCTAACATTGAGTCTCTTGGTAAAGGTCACCTGGAGAAAAGTTTTTGCTTCTAGAATTCAACTCATGGATTGAAATATTTGAGAAGACTGATAGGCACTGGAGCATGGAGACACCTTCAGCCTCTGTGGATATAAAGCCCAGATTAAAATGATCAATTCTCTCAACTTGATGGACTGTACTGAGCAGAATTCTGACTAGAATCTCTTTCACACATAGAACACCCTGTTCAAGACACATGGTAAGATGAAGCTCACCTCCGGTTCCCTGCAGGTATTTGTATTTCTAATGAGTCTTTGGGATGCCTAGGTGATTTTCAGATGTCTAAAGATGAGACAAAGCCCACGACTTTCTCAAGACCTGGAACCATCTCCCTAGAAGCTGCAAAACACACAATGCCTCACTTGTGTCAAATTTGCCAAAGCAAGGACTAGAGCAAGAACTGGATGCAAAATACTTACACAGAGATGATAGTTTTTAAGATATTCATCAGATATTCTTCACATGGGAAGAGTCTTTGAACTCTTCTGTGATAGAACCCCAAAACTAAATGTTTTTTTTTCATTGAGCACTCTTCTTGATGCAATTCTTCAACTAGGCATGGCTTAATTCAATAGCATCCAAGTCAGAGAAAAATTGATAAAGGCAGATAGGAAAGAAAATTAGAAATTCGTTACTCAGAGTGTGAGTAGGAAGACAGGGAGCCATTCAAAAGAATAAGGAAACAAAACAGGAGCAGTGAAAATGAGACACATCCTGCATCTTTCCGGCGGGGAAGATGGATTATTTAATTAGTGACAAAATTAGAAGAGCCTGAACATTTGCTGTCCCACAACAGGAACAGGAAAACCATTGGGCACGCACATAATAGCCAAAGAAACATAACAAAGAGAAGGAAATACAGAGAATAGGAAAAAGAAGTAAGACGCTTTTTTCAATCATTGAAATTCAGGTGGTGTATCATTCTAATACACTTTTTTATACAGTAAAAGAGTAGTTATATACAGTCGGGTAAATTGCAGCTATGTATCATTTTTAGACAGGAAATGTTTTCCAAGAAACATGTACCAGATTATATATACAAGTTCCTGACTGCCAAAGAAGAAAGTACAAAACAGCAAACACTTGGGTAAAGTCCCAGGAACCAGAGATCAAGATCTACACCGATATAAGGAGAGCGGTGAGTTTTTCAAGAAGCAAAAGCGAATGCAGCTGACTGTGCTTGTGGATGAAAAGCTGTGGGATTTTTTGCAATTCCATTAAGAGCGCACAAAAGCGCGGTGCTCGGCTGCCTCATGCTTCGCATGCTGCGAGATGCACAGAAATTAAGATGAGCAAGGTTCTTCAGCTTTGCCCTTTTTCAGCAGCTGCGCCACACCGATGGACTGGAATATCTCTCGAGATGTTTTCCTTTCTCAAGAATGTATTGTTGCTGTGTCTTGACCGCACAAGGATAAGTATGAAGAGATCATAGCCATCTCGAAATAAATTCGCCGCTTTATTAAAAAGATAAATGCTTCAACAATGCGCAGCCACGACAAAAATCAGGGCCAAGACTGGGAGACGTTTGCTGTGCTGGCACCCAATTTCTGTCGGCGAAAAGTCATGGAGAAGCTTTTGGCTGGGATGCAGACGACGAGAGAGGCAGAAGACGGAGGTACGGAGCTGTCCGGAGCGAAGTGCCGCTGGCCGGCGTCTTTCGCACGAAGCAGCGCTCCGGAGCGCACCGCCACCGGCACAAGCAGCAGTGCGCGAAGAAGCGGCTCTTTCGCTTTCGCTAGACGGAGAGCCGGCAGCTTGCAGGAGGGGAAGAAGCAAGCCGCACAACAGCAGCATTGTGGGCGCAGCTCTCTTACTGCTGCGGGATGGTGGATTGCCACTCGTATGCCTTTGAAAATCACGTTAGCATGCGAATGGAAGAAGTTTTTGGACAACTTTGCAATGCATCTTGCTATGCTCCTGCAACGCTCCGTGGAAACTCTTGCGGGTCTCTTTGCGCTGCGAGATGCAAAGAACTGGGTGAACTCGTCAAGCAGGTTCGGAAGGTGTTTGCAATGCTGGCACACTTTCTCTCTCGGCGAGAAGTCATGGAGAAGCTTTTGGCTGGGATGCAGACGACGAGAGAGGCAGAAGACGGAGGTACGGGGCTATCCGGAGCGAAGTGCCACTCGCGGGCGTCTTTCGCCCGAAGCAGCGCTCCGAAGCGCACCGCCACCGGCACAAGCAGCAGTGCGCGAAGAAGCGGCTCTTTCGCCTTCGGTCGACGGAGAGCCGGCAGCTTGCAGGAGGTGAAGAAGCAAGCCGCACAACAGCAGCATTGTGGGCGCAGCTCTCGAACTGCTGCGGGATGGTGGATTGCCACTCGTATGCCTTTGAAAATCACGTTAGCATGCGAATGGAAGAAGTTTCTGGACAACTTTGCAATGCATCTTGCTAGTGCTCCTGCAACGCTCCGTGGAAACTCTTGCGGGTCTCTTTGCGCTGCGAGATGCAAAGAACTGGGTGAACTCGTCAAGCAAGATCGGAAGATGTTTGCAGTGCTGGCACACTTTCTCTCTCGGCGAGAAGTCATGGAGAAGCTTTTGGCTAGGATGCAGACGACGAGAGAGGCAGAAGACGGAGGTACGGGGCTATCCGGAAAGAAGTGCCGCTGGCCGGCGTCTATCGCCCGAAGCAGCGCTCCGGAGCGCACCGCCACCGGCACAAGCAGCAGTGCGCGAAGTAGCGGCTCTTTCGCTTTCGCTAGACGGAGAGCCGGCAGCTTGCAGGAGGTGAAGAAGCAAGCCGCACAACAGCAGCATTGTGGGCGCAGCTCTCTTACTGCTGCGGGATGGTGGATTGCCACTCGTATGCCTTTGAAAATCACGTTAGCATGCGAATGGAAGAAGTTTTTGGACAACTTTGCAATGCATCTTGCTAGTGCTCCTGCAACGCTCCGTGGAAACTCTTGCGGGTCTCTTTGCGCTGCGAGATGCAAAGAACTGGGTGAACTCGTCAAGCAAGATCGGAAGATGTTTGCAGTGCTGGCACACTTTCTCTCTCGGCTAGAAGTCATGGAGAAGCTTTTGGCTAGGATGCAGACGACGAGAGAGGCAGAAGACGGAAGTACGGGGCTGTCCGGAGCGAAGTGCCGCTGGCCGGCGTCTTTCGCCCGAAGCAGCGCTCCGGAGCGCACCGCCACCGGCACAAGCAGCAGTGCGCGAAGAAGCGGCTCTTTCGCCTTCGCTAGACGGAGAGCCGGCAGCTTGCAGGAGGTGAAGAAGCAAGCCGCACAACAGCAGCATTGTGGGCGCAGCTCTCTTACTGCTGCGGGATGGTGGATTGCCACTCGTATGCCTTTGAAAATCACGTTAGCATGCGAATGGAAGAAGTTTTTGGACAACTTTGCAATGCATCTTGCTAGTGCTCCTGCAACGCTCCGTGGAAACTCTTGCGGGTCTCTTTGCGCTGCGAGATGCAAAGAACTGGGTGAACTCGTCAAGCAAGATCGGAAGATGTTTGCAGTGCTGGCACACTTTCTCTCTCGGCGAGAAGTCAGGGAGAAGCTTTTGGCTAGGATGCAGACGACGAGAGAGGCAGAAGACGGAGGTACGGGGCTGTCCGGAGCGAAGTGCCGCTGGTCGGCGTCTTTCGCCCGAAGCAGCGCTCCGGAGCGCACCGCCACCGGCACAAGCAGCAGTGCGCGAAGTAGCGGCTCTTTCGCTTTCGCTAGACGGAGAGCCGGCAGCTTGCAGGAGGTGAAGAAGCAAGCCGCACAACACCAGCCCACTGCGGCTAGCTGGTTGCTAGATTTTCACGAATTTCAAGTTGCCACCAAGGGACAGGCTGCCACCAGTGCCAAGTCAGGCTGCTTGCAGAGTGCCGAAAGAGCTCTGCCAACTGAGACCAGGAACGTGGGCTGGTGAGTTTTGTATTCCGGGGCAGAAGCTGTGTCAGTATCAGGTAGGCCCTCAGTCCTTAGGGGCCGTCTGCCTGCTGGATTTCCGCCAATATCAAGATGCCGCCTAGGGACAAGCTGCCACCTGTGCCAACTCGGGCTGCTTTAAGAGTGCCCACAGAGCTCTGCAAACTGAGACCCGGAACGTGGGGTGGTGGGTTTTTTTTTCCTGGGCAGAAGCCTTTGTCAGTACCAGGTAGGCTCTCAGTCCTTAGGGGCCGTCGGCCTGCCGGATTTCGACGAATATCAAGATGCCGCCCAGGGACAAGCTGCCACCTGTGGCAACTCACGCTGATTTTAGAGTACCCATGGAGCTCTGCAAACTGAGACCATGAACGTGTGTTGGCGAATTTTGTTTCCCTGGGCAGAAGCCTTTGTCTGTTCCAGGTAGGCCCACGGCCCTTAGGGGCCGTCTGCCTGCTGGATTTCCGCCAATAACAAGATGCCCCCAGGGACAAGCTGCCACCTGTGCTAACTCGGTCTGCTTTGAGAGTGCCCATGGAGCTCTGCAAACTGAGATGTGGAACGTGGGGTGATCGGTTTTGTTTCCCTGGGCAGAAGCCTTTGTCAGTACCAGGAGGGCCCTTGTTCATCAGGGGCAGGCTGCCGGCTGGATTTCCACGAATATCAAGATGCTGCCCAGGGACAAGCTGCCACTTGTGCCAACTCGCGCTGCTTTGAGGGTGCCCACGGAGCTCTGCAAACTGAGACCAGGAAGGTAGGATTGTGGGTTTTGTTTTCCCGGGCAGAAGCCTCTCTCAGTGCCAGGTAGGCCCTTGTTCCTTAGGGGCAGGCTGGCAGGAAGATTTCCACGAATATCAAGATGCTGCCCAGGGACAAGCTGCCACCTGTGCCAACTCGGGCTGCTTTGAGAGTGCCCATGGAGCTCTGCAAACTGAGACCATGAACCTGGGGTGCTGAGTTTTGTTTCCCTGGGCAGAAGCATTTGCAGTGCCAGGTAGGCCCTTGGTCTTTAAGGGCAGGCAGCCTGCTGGATTTCCATGAATATCAAGATGCTGCCAAAGGACAAGCTGCCACCTGTGCCAACTTGGGCTGCTTTGAGAGTACCCATGGTGCTCTACAAACAGAAACCAGGAGCGTGGGATGGTGAGTTTTTTTTTTTCCTCGGCAGAAGCCTTTGTCAGTACCAGGTAGGCCCTTGGCCCTTCATGGCTGGCTGCCTGCTGGATTTCCACGAATATCAAGATGCCGCCCAGGGACAAGCTGCCACCTGTGCCAACTCGGGCTGCTTTGAGAGTGCCCATGGAGCTCTGCAAACTGAGACCGGGACCGTGGGGTTCTGAGTTTTGTTTTCCCGGCAGAAGCCTTTGTCAGTACCAGGTAGGCCTTCGGCCCTATGGGTCCGGTTGCAGGCTGGATTTCCCCGAATATCTCGATGCCGCCCAGGGACAAGCTGCCACCTGTGCCAACTCGGGCTGCTTTGAGAGTGCCCATGGAGCTCTTCAAACTGTGGCCTGGAACGTCGGGTAGTGTGTCTTGTTTTGCTGGGTAGAAGACTATCTCTGTACTAGGTCGGCCCTCCACCCTTAGCGGCCGGCTCCCCGCTGGATTTGCCCGAATATCACGGTGCCGTCCCGGGTCAAGCTGCCACCTGTGCCAACTCGGGCTGCTTTGAGAGTGCCCATGGAGCTCTACAAACTGAGACCAGCAACGTGGGATGGTGAGCTTTGTTTTTCTGGGAAGAAGCCTTTGTCAGTACCAGGTAGGCCCTCGGCCCTAAGGGGCCTGTTGCCTCCTGGATATCCACAAATATCAAGATGCCTCTCAGGGACAAGCTGCCACCTGTGCTAGCTCTGGCTGCTTTGAGAGTGCCCACGGAACTCTGCAAACTGAGACTAAGACCTTGGGGTGGTGGGTTTTTTTCTCCTTGGGCAGTATAATGCACAATACCTAGGTGTCCCTAAGCACGTTGATGCTTGGTGCCTGCTCGATTTCTGTATTAATCAGGATGCCATCCAATTAAAGGCTGATAGCTGTGCCAACGTTGGGTGCTTGCACAGTGCCCACAGAGCTCTGCAAACTGAGACCTAGACGGTGAGGTGTTGAGTTTTTTTTCCTGGGCTGTTGCCCGCACAGTACTTTTGTGGCCATTTGGGGCCTGAGACCAGGAAGGTGAGGTGGTGAGTTTGGTTTCCCTGGGAAAAAGCTCACCACATTTTTTGGATGGGCCTTGCGTGCAGGCCCCGGTTGGCTGCTGTAATGCCGCATTGATCAAGATCTAGCTCACGTACAACCTGCCACCTGTGCCACCTCAGGCTGCTCTCACTCTGCCTGTGGATACAACGCTCTGTTTGACTCTTAGAGGTCTAATTACAAGCTGTGTTTGATAAATTATGAGTGTGGTAAATGAATGTGTTCTAGGAGTGTGAGATCCTTGAAATAGTATAATTTTTGATTTTCTTATGGTTGGAAGATCGTTTTACAAGCATAATGGGAATACTCCTTTTTTTAGGTACTTTTTCTTCTAGAAAGTATACCATAAGTGTTTTCTAATATTAAATGACAGAGCAGCCCGTTGATCCTTTACTGGAAATTTTTCCTATTTTTCAAAAATAACAGAAAAAAGCTCTTGCAAAAATAAGGGGAAAAAATTGCTTTAAAAAGTATTTCATTACAGCTTTTAAAGGCAATTAAAGTGCACCCATTGCTGATGGGAAGCCGATAACTGGTTAAACATGTATTCACTTGTTATGTCTCTCTAAAGAAATACTCTAACATCAAGCAATTAATCCCTTCCATCATAGTTTTAACCTCTTTCCTAGTTTAAATGTCAATGAAAAACATCATGAAGAACTCCATATGTATCTCTCCGATTCATCTTACATACAAAGCAACTATTTTTCCACCGGTTTGCTTGATGGTCTGCTTACTGCATTCAGCATTTTTTGGCATGCTTTTTTGCTTCTTTCTGCTGTCAATACTGGCCAATACATGCCATCTGCCAATGGTAGGATTTCTCTCACCTAAGCATATGGATTGAATCTTTAAGATCACTTTCGATAAAATGGATAAAAAAGGAGTTGTTTGATTCCACCTAACATTGAGTCTCTTGGTAAAGGTCACCTGGAGAAAAGTTTTTGCTTCTAGAATTCAACTCATGGATTGAAATATTTGAGAAGACTGATAGGCACTGGAGCATGGAGACACCTTCAGCCTCTGTGGATATAAAGCCCAGATTAAAATGATCAATTCTCTCAACTTGATGGACTGTACTGAGCAGAATTCTGACTAGAATCTCTTTCACACATAGAACACCCTGTTCAAGACACATGGTAAGATGAAGCTCACCTCCGGTTCCCTGCAGGTATTTGTATTTCTAATGAGTCTTTGGGATGCCTAGGTGATTTTCAGATGTCTAAAGATGAGACAAAGCCCACGACTTTCTCAAGACCTGGAACCATCTCCCTAGAAGCTGCAAAACACACAATGCCTCACTTGTGTCAAATTTGCCAAAGCAAGGACTAGAGCAAGAACTGGATGCAAAATACTTACACAGAGATGATAGTTTTTAAGATATTCATCAGATATTCTTCACATGGGAAGAGTCTTTGAACTCTTCTGTGATAGAACCCCAAAACTAAATGTTTTTTTTTCATTGAGCACTCTTCTTGATGCAATTCTTCAACTAGGCATGGCTTAATTCAATAGCATCCAAGTCAGAGAAAAATTGATAAAGGCAGATAGGAAAGAAAATTAGAAATTCGTTACTCAGAGTGTGAGTAGGAAGACAGGGAGCCATTCAAAAGAATAAGGAAACAAAACAGGAGCAGTGAAAATGAGACACATCCTGCATCTTTCCGGCGGGGAAGATGGATTATTTAATTAGTGACAAAATTAGAAGAGCCTGAACATTTGCTGTCCCACAACAGGAACAGGAAAACCATTGGGCACGCACATAATAGCCAAAGAAACATAACAAAGAGAAGGAAATACAGAGAATAGGAAAAAGAAGTAAGACGCTTTTTTCAATCATTGAAATTCAGGTGGTGTATCATTCTAATACACTTTTTTATACAGTAAAAGAGTAGTTATATACAGTCGGGTAAATTGCAGCTATGTATCATTTTTAGACAGGAAATGTTTTCCAAGAAACATGTACCAGATTATATATACAAGTTCCTGACTGCCAAAGAAGAAAGTACAAAACAGCAAACACTTGGGTAAAGTCCCAGGAACCAGAGATCAAGATCTACACCGATATAAGGAGAGCGGTGAGTTTTTCAAGAAGCAAAAGCGAATGCAGCTGACTGTGCTTGTGGATGAAAAGCTGTGGGATTTTTTGCAATTCCATTAAGAGCGCACAAAAGCGCGGTGCTCGGCTGCCTCATGCTTCGCATGCTGCGAGATGCACAGAAATTAAGATGAGCAAGGTTCTTCAGCTTTGCCCTTTTTCAGCAGCTGCGCCACACCGATGGACTGGAATATCTCTCGAGATGTTTTCCTTTCTCAAGAATGTATTGTTGCTGTGTCTTGACCGCACAAGGATAAGTATGAAGAGATCATAGCCATCTCGAAATAAATTCGCCGCTTTATTAAAAAGATAAATGCTTCAACAATGCGCAGCCACGACAAAAATCAGGGCCAAGACTGGGAGACGTTTGCTGTGCTGGCACCCAATTTCTGTCGGCGAAAAGTCATGGAGAAGCTTTTGGCTGGGATGCAGACGACGAGAGAGGCAGAAGACGGAGGTACGGAGCTGTCCGGAGCGAAGTGCCGCTGGCCGGCGTCTTTCGCACGAAGCAGCGCTCCGGAGCGCACCGCCACCGGCACAAGCAGCAGTGCGCGAAGAAGCGGCTCTTTCGCTTTCGCTAGACGGAGAGCCGGCAGCTTGCAGGAGGGGAAGAAGCAAGCCGCACAACAGCAGCATTGTGGGCGCAGCTCTCTTACTGCTGCGGGATGGTGGATTGCCACTCGTATGCCTTTGAAAATCACGTTAGCATGCGAATGGAAGAAGTTTTTGGACAACTTTGCAATGCATCTTGCTATGCTCCTGCAACGCTCCGTGGAAACTCTTGCGGGTCTCTTTGCGCTGCGAGATGCAAAGAACTGGGTGAACTCGTCAAGCAGGTTCGGAAGGTGTTTGCAATGCTGGCACACTTTCTCTCTCGGCGAGAAGTCATGGAGAAGCTTTTGGCTGGGATGCAGACGACGAGAGAGGCAGAAGACGGAGGTACGGGGCTATCCGGAGCGAAGTGCCACTCGCGGGCGTCTTTCGCCCGAAGCAGCGCTCCGAAGCGCACCGCCACCGGCACAAGCAGCAGTGCGCGAAGAAGCGGCTCTTTCGCCTTCGGTCGACGGAGAGCCGGCAGCTTGCAGGAGGTGAAGAAGCAAGCCGCACAACAGCAGCATTGTGGGGGCAGCTCTCGAACTGCTGCGGGATGGTGGATTGCCACTCGTATGCCTTTGAAAATCACGTTAGCATGCGAATGGAAGAAGTTTCTGGACAACTTTGCAATGCATCTTGCTAGTGCTCCTGCAACGCTCCGTGGAAACTCTTGCGGGTCTCTTTGCGCTGCGAGATGCAAAGAACTGGGTGAACTCGTCAAGCAAGATCGGAAGATGTTTGCAGTGCTGGCACACTTTCTCTCTCGGCGAGAAGTCATGGAGAAGCTTTTGGCTAGGATGCAGACGACGAGAGAGGCAGAAGACGGAGGTACGGGGCTATCCGGAAAGAAGTGCCGCTGGCCGGCGTCTATCGCCCGAAGCAGCGCTCCGGAGCGCACCGCCACCGGCACAAGCAGCAGTGCGCGAAGAAGCGGCTCTTTCGCTTTCGCTAGACGGAGAGCCGGCAGCTTGCAGGAGGTGAAGAAGCAAGCCGCACAACAGCAGCATTGTGGGCGCAGCTCTCTTACTGCTGCGGGATGGTGGATTGCCACTCGTATGCCTTTGAAAATCACGTTAGCATGCGAATGGAAGAAGTTTTTGGACAACTTTGCAATGCATCTTGCTAGTGCTCCTGCAACGCTCCGTGGAAACTCTTGTGGGTCTCTTTGCGCTGCGAGATGCAAAGAACTGGGTGAACTCGTCAAGCAAGATCGGAAGATGTTTGCAGTGCTGGCACACTTTCTCTCTCGGCTAGAAGTCATGGAGAAGCTTTTGGCTAGGATGCAGACGACGAGAGAGGCAGAAGACGGAAGTACGGGGCTGTCCGGAGCGAAGTGCCGCTGGCCGGCGTCTTTCGCCCGAAGCAGCGCTCCGGAGCGCACCGCCACCGGCACAAGCAGCAGTGCGCGAAGAAGCGGCTCTTTCGCCTTCGCTAGACGGAGAGCCGGCAGCTTGCAGGAGGTGAAGAAGCAAGCCGCACAACAGCAGCATTGTGGGCGCAGCTCTCTTACTGCTGCGGGATGGTGGATTGCCACTCGTATGCCTTTGAAAATCACGTTAGCATGCGAATGGAAGAAGTTTTTGGACAACTTTGCAATGCATCTTGCTAGTGCTCCTGCAACGCTCCGTGGAAACTCTTGCGGGTCTCTTTGCGCTGCGAGATGCAAAGAACTGGGTGAACTCGTCAAGCAAGATCGGAAGATGTTTGCAGTGCTGGCACACTTTCTCTCTCGGCGAGAAGTCAGGGAGAAGCTTTTGGCTAGGATGCAGACGACGAGAGAGGCAGAAGACGGAGGTACGGGGCTGTCCGGAGCGAAGTGCCGCTGGTCGGCGTCTTTCGCCCGAAGCAGCGCTCCGGAGCGCACCGCCACCGGCACAAGCAGCAGTGCGCGAAGTAGCGGCTCTTTCGCTTTCGCTAGACGGAGAGCCGGCAGCTTGCAGGAGGTGAAGAAGCAAGCCGCACAACACCAGCCCACTGCGGCTAGCTGGTTGCTAGATTTTCACGAATTTCAAGTTGCCACCAAGGGACAGGCTGCCACCAGTGCCAAGTCAGGCTGCTTGCAGAGTGCCGAAAGAGCTCTGCCAACTGAGACCAGGAACGTGGGCTGGTGAGTTTTGTATTCCGGGGCAGAAGCTGTGTCAGTATCAGGTAGGCCCTCAGTCCTTAGGGGCCGTCTGCCTGCTGGATTTCCGCCAATATCAAGATGCCGCCTAGGGACAAGCTGCCACCTGTGCCAACTCGGGCTGCTTTAAGAGTGCCCACAGAGCTCTGCAAACTGAGACCCGGAACGTGGGGTGGTGGGTTTTTTTTTCCTGGGCAGAAGCCTTTGTCAGTACCAGGTAGGCTCTCAGTCCTTAGGGGCCGTCGGCCTGCCGGATTTCGACGAATATCAAGATGCCGCCCAGGGACAAGCTGCCACCTGTGGCAACTCACGCTGATTTTAGAGTACCCATGGAGCTCTGCAAACTGAGACCATGAACGTGTGTTGGCGAATTTTGTTTCCCCTGGGCAGAAGCCTTTGTCTGTTCCAGGTAGGCCCACGGCCCTTAGGGGCCGTCTGCCTGCTGGATTTCCGCCAATAACAAGATGCCCCCAGGGACAAGCTGCCACCTGTGCTAACTCGGTCTGCTTTGAGAGTGCCCATGGAGCTCTGCAAACTGAGATGTGGAACGTGGGGTGATGGGTTTTGTTTCCCTGGGCAGAAGCCTTTGTCAGTACCAGGAGGGCCCTTGTTCATCAGGGGCAGGCTGCCGGCTGGATTTCCACGAATATCAAGATGCTGCCCAGGGACAAGCTGCCACTTGTGCCAACTCGCGCTGCTTTGAGGGTGCCCACGGAGCTCTGCAAACTGAGACCAGGAACGTAGGATTGTGGGTTTTGTTTTCCCGGGCAGAAGCCTCTCTCAGTGCCAGGTAGGCCCTTGTTCCTTAGGGGCAGGCTGGCAGGAAGATTTCCACGAATATCAAGATGCTGCCCAGGGACAAGCTGCACCTGTGCCAACTCGGGCTGCTTTGAGAGTGCCCATGGAGCTCTGCAAACTGAGACCATGAACCTGGGGTGCTGAGTTTTGTTTCCCTGGGCAGAAGCATTTGCAGTGCCAGGTAGGCCCTTGGTCTTTAAGGGCAGGCAGCCTGCTGGATTTCCATGAATATCAAGATGCTGCCAAAGGACAAGATGCCACCTGTGCCAACTCGCGCTGCTTTGAGAGTGCCCTTGGAGCTCTGCAAAGTGAGACCAGGAACGTGGGGTGGTGAGTTTTGTTTCCCCGGGCAGAAGCATTTGTCAGTACCAGGTAGGCCCTCGGAATTTCAGGGCCGACTGCCTGCTGGATTTCCACGAATATCAAGATGCTGCCCAGGGACAAGCTGCCACCTGTGCCAACTCGGGCTGCTTTGAGGGTGCCCATGGAGCTCTGCAAACTGAGACCAGAAACGTGGGGTGCTGGTTTTTGTTTCCCCTGGCAGAAGCCTTTGTCAGTACCAGGTCGGCCCTTGGCCCTAGGGGGCCGGCTGCCTGCAGGATTTCCACGAATATCAAGATGCTCCCCAGGGACAAGCTGCCACCTGTGCCAACTCGGGCTGCTTTGAGAGTGCCCATGGAGCTCTGCAAACTGAGACCATGAACCTGGGGTGCTGAGTTTTGTTTCTCCGGGCAGAAGCATTTGCAGTGCCAGGTAGGCCCTCGGTCCTTAAGGGCAGGCAGCCTGCTGGATTTCCACGAATATCAAGATGCTGCCCAGGGACAAGCTGCCACCTGTGCCAACTCACGCTGCTTTGAGAGTGCCCATGGTGCTCTGCAAACTGAGACCAGAAACGTGGGGTGCTGGGTTTTGTTTCCCCGGGCAGAAGACTTTGTCAGTACCAAGTAGGCCCTTGTTCCTTAGGGACAGCCTGGCAGCAAGATTTCCCCGAATATCAAAATGCTGCCCAGGGATATTCTGCCACCTGTGCCAACTCAGGCTGCTTTGAGAGTGCCCACGGAGTTCTTCAAACTGAGACCAGGAACGTGGGTTTGTCGGTGTTGTTTTCCCGGGCAGAAACATTTGCAGGACCAGGTAGGCCCTCGGCCCTTTGGGGGAGGCTGGCACCAGGATTTCCACGAAAATCAAGTTTCCGCCCAGGGACAAGCTGCCACCTTTGCCAACTCACGCTGCTTTGAGAGTGCCCACGGAGCTCTGCAAACTGTGACCAGGACCGTGGGGTGCTGAGTTTTGTTTTCCCGGGCAGAAGTATTTGTCAGTACTAGGTAGGCACACGGTCTTTTAGGGCCGTCAGCCTGCTGAATTTCCACGAATATCAGGATGCTGCCCACGGAGGAGCTGCCACCTGTGCCAACTCGGGCTGCTTTGAGAGTGCCCATGGAGCTCTGCAAACTGGGACCAGGAAAGTGGTGTTCTGAGTATTGTTTTCCCGGGCAGAAGCCTTTGTCAGTACCAGGTAGGCCCTCGGCCCTTTGGGACCGGCAGCCTGCTGGATTTCCATGAATCTGAATATGCCGCCCAGGGATAAGCTGCCACCTGTGCCAACTCGCGCTGCTTTGAGAGAGCCCATGGAGCTCTGCAAACTGAGACCAGGAACGTGGGGTGGTGAGTTTTGTTTTCCCGGTCAGAAGCCTTTGTCAGTGTCAGGTCGGCCCTTGTTCCACAGGGGAAGGCTGCCTGCTGGATTTCCACGAATATCAAGATGCCGCCCAGGGACAAGCTGCCACCTGTGCCAACTCGGGCTGGTTTGAGAGTGCCCATGGAGCTCTGCAAACTGAGACCTGGAACGTGGGGTGGTGGGTTTTGTTTCCCCGGGCAGAACCCTTTGTCAGTACCAGGTCAGGCCTTGGCCC